>NC_053159.1:24422500-24645000 GCF_016835505.1 Polypterus senegalus
GCTGATCAGCAGAACGAGCCTCTGCTGGAGACAGGTAGGGAGATCTGTGTTCTTGGCTCCTTCGAGCCGACGGAGCTGAGAACACACCAGATTATTTTTCAGGCATTTGACGCGTGATGACTCGTTGAACGGCCGAAAAATCGGCAGTGCATCTGTAAATGTATGGGGGGCTTTAGGCTAGGTTCACAGTTCCCTGTAACAGTGGAACACGACACATTGGAAAGTGGTGCCGCACCTTACCTGTGCATTACATCCCATATAGTGACGCATACAGTCAATGAAAAGCATGCTTCATGGTTACTTGACATGTTCGTTTTGTGGTAACATTATGCACTGCATGCATTGGGCTTTATTCTTACAGCAGAGAAGTAGTTCATTATGACTGTTTGTGAATTGGGACATTTCAACTTACTTTTTAAATTCCCATTTAAATTTAGTAGGAGTAGGAGTAGGAGTCGGAGTCGGTTAACTTTTTGCCGACTCCGACTCCAGGTACCCAAAATTGTCTCCGACTCCTCGACTCCGACTCCGACTCCACAGCCCTGGGGTAAAGAGCAATAATACTGAGTGGATACCGTTTCGGTCAAAATAAACATCTGAGTGTGCCATCTATAGTGTTGTTTATGTGCATTCAATTAGTTGTCAATAATTATCTTGGTTATCTAAGAATCTGGTGTAGCTTTCATTAATTTCACATCAAGTGGATTATGCACTACTGTAAGACTGCTGCATATACTGCAATCAAAAGTAGATTCTAAAAATATAATAAAGATGCAGTGAGATGGGTGACAGGGTATGAGCGTGACATTTTGCAGGCTTTTTTGGAAGTGTGGTTTCGTGTTGTGTTGGTGCTGCTTCATTCTGGGTGTTCCCCTTAACATTTTATGAGAAAAATGAGTATGTCTTTATGAATGAGGTAATGGGAGCTCTGGTTTATAGTGTCCCCTTCCTTTATGTCTTTTTGCAGAAATTGCTTTGGAGAATGTTTGAGTGCAGGAAACTGGGTTATATCCCATGCCTGGCAGTGTATAATTAACAATTTATCACAGATCACACTTTTTTCTTTAAGTTGCAGTTGTTAAAAGGTTATCCACCACCCTGGCTTCCAAGGATCATGTCAAAACTATTACCTAAAAAGTAAGGCTGCCCTTTACCTACCGTAATAAGATATTGAATGAAATTTGTATGCTTTTTATTTTGCTCATATTTATTTCCTTAAAATACAGCCTGTATTTCAGTAAATGACAAACCATACCACCTGTTTACATTATGTAGATGATTTGTTAATTATGATACAGGCATACAAGGTAAAATAAGCTTTAATTTTTTAGACATAGTTCAGTGGTGCTTTCCATATGCTGAAAGATTTTGCACAGATGGAGGAAGTTGTAGTATGTTCTTGTTCTATGTACTCTTGTTAGTATGAGATTATATTCATTTTATATACTTTTGGACAACGGATCACATTCATTTGAAAGGCTTCTTGTGTATGTTGCTCAAAAAGCACACACTCCTCCCTAGCCGCACTGGAAATGAGTCAGTAAACAGGATGTATCTAAATTTTACTTTTATCATTTCTTTCAAAAGCCCTACAGAATTCATTTTATAGCAGTATAAACTATATCTTGATTGGCGCATTACCTACTTTCAAGCGAATTTGATGTTAACTTTAACTTCATGGCAAGCAGACTGTGCCAGCTCCCATTAAAGCTGTGTGACTGGCCTTGTAGACTTCTTATGTACATGCCATATATACTGTACAGATGCTGCCATATTTCTCACTACCTATCATAGAGACATGACAACCCCTCTGCTGTTCACTAGCATGACTTGCTGGTGATGATATAAATGTTTTAGTATTGTCCGGCTTAACTTGTATATTATATTTTTGAGAACCTTTTTAATTGTACAGACTGGTTAGTAAACAGTATAATTTTGTGTCTGAGGTATTGACTTCCTTTTCAGTCGTTGCAAGTTTGTTTTATTTGTTTGTTTGTTTTGTTTTTGCTTTTACGTCATTCTGTTGTGCTAATAAAAAGTGGCAAGTATGTCAAGTATTATAACAATTAAAATTCTTAGAGTGCTTAAAGATAAGTCTACTTTAACATTTTGCATAGCGGGCAGGTAGAATTGTCTTCATTACAAGCAGAGTAATTTAATCTATAAAACAATATAAAGTGTTTAAGAGAAATGTTGGCCTGATGGCACAGTTTGTAGCACTAATGCCTCACAGGTCATAGAGTCTAAAATTTTCTCCCAATCACTGTCTCTATTGAGTTTGCCCATTTTCTCGGTGCCTGCATGACTTTTCTACTGGGCGTTTCAGTTTTTCTGCTTAATTCCGAAAACATTGCAGCATTGGTGAGTTGGTGACACATTACATATGAGTGCGGGTTTGTGTGTGAATGTATCCTACACAAGGTTCTTCTCTCCTTCTTCAGTGTTACTGTTATTAAGTATGTATAAATTACTGAGTTAAAATCTAATTTTATTTTTAGTTTGTATATATACAGTGTGCATGATTTGCCTGCAATACGTTTGTGAATAGAGTTCATATTTTTTCTGAACTTTCCAAGCTGTCTAGTTCACTTTTTTAGAAAGCACATTAAGGTCTCCTATAGCAAATTTAGACAAAAACATGAAGAATGATTTAAAAATAATCAAAATAACATAAAATGCAGAACTTGTTCCAGCTGCATAAAAGGTCAGTGCAGCTTGCACGTAGTGTAATAACACATAGTAGGATATTTTTCACACAAAAAAGAAACCCTTATTTCAAGTTTTGTAACCCAAAATCAAATGGTTATACAGTACAATGCGATTTGTTCAATGTGTCTTAGTTAACTGTTTTACAATACATCTTGATACAGTCTTATGTACATCATTCATTTTTTTACCTTTATTTATAAAATACAGATGCTGCAAAGTATAGTATGCAATATCTGCTTCTTTATTATTTCTTTTTTTGGTGTTTTATCGGTTATGGTTTTCTTTTATTTGAATACAATTGTAGTATTCAGATAGAAAAGGAAACTCTTACTAAAACCTCCAGAATTTAACAATTTAAGAATAAACTTGTATTTAACAAGGTATTCTTTTTTCATTTTGAGTGACGTTAAGGTAATTGTGGTGCTTTGAGCATGATAAAAATGGTAGTTACATTTTATGCATGGAACATGAGCATGAACTGCAACTTTATTCCACCAAAAACATGAAGGTGGTCTCTTTACTTATAATTGTAACCTTGTAAAACACTGTGTATAGCCTACATTCATTGCAAGAGTTGATGGCAAGGAAACATTTTTTTGCAGCTTATAGTTTACTACAAGCTCTAAACATGTGTTGGGCTTATTTTAGAATGATCAAACAGATGCCTCTTTAAATATTTAGTTATTTTTCTAATCAAGTTGTTTAATTTTTGTTATTGCTTCCACAAAGCAATACTTCAGAATATCATTTTTCAGTGTGATATATTTGTATGCCTTTAGCAAAGTGAAATGTTAACTTACATTTTATATTTCACAGTTCAAATTACAATCTGTGCAGCCATAGTTATGATCTTAAAATAAGAGAAGTGCAGAGAATTTCAGCCTGTCCATGAATTTATGGTATAATCTTTCTACCACTGTCATGTTTTCTGTATGTCACTTGGTAAAAAGTTCCTTGTTTTCCCTTCACAATGGCATCTTCTCTCTTTCTTTGAGTAACCTTTGATTTTACCTGTTTCATTACCTTGGTTTTGGCAGAAAAGAAAAGAAAAAAGACTACCCATTATCTACCAACTACTTTCGATCGATTGGCTACCGATCGGAATAGGCCGATTTTGAGTAAGTCAAAAACTTGGTAAAAAGGTCAATCACCAAAAATGATATTTTCAGCTCCATCTTTTCCACGCTTTATGGTAATTTAGTTGCAGTGCTGCTTTATGTGAGATAGTACGGTAGCTGAGCCAGAGGTAATCCTTTTTCTTTTGCAGCAAATTTCCTGCAGTGTATACAAACAGTAGCGAGTGGAGACTTTTTTTAATCAGTAAATAAGAGGCAATTGGTATTAAGTGGTGCCTCGTACTTCAAACTTAACTTGTTTCAAGAGGTTGTTTGACCTCTGAATTGTTTAAGTCCGAATCAGTTTTCCCCATTAGAAATATTGGAAAGTCAGTTAACCTGTTCCCAGACTCTAAACAATACCCATTTCAATAAACAGCAAATACACCTAATTTAAGATAAAAATAACACAACTAAATGCCCTAAATAATACATTTAAACATGAATATATATATATATATATATATATATAAATAAATAAAACCAAACACATCAAAAATAAAGTAAAAAAAAGTACTGAGAACACACAAGTGTAATTCAAGAGATGCTTTCACTGCGAGAGTGAGAGACGAGTTCGGCACACAACTGAAGACATTTACACTCATTACATAACCGCCATCTGTTACTGCATTTTTTCACACCATGTGCAGTTCGAACATAGAAGCAATGTACGAACTCCAGATCAAATTTCGAATATAGCTTTTGAACTCTTGAATGTTCAAAGTTAGAATCGGGTTGAAGTATGAGGCACCACTGTATTAGCCTTTATGTTAAATAAAGTGGAATAATAAACTGAAATAAAAGTAATCAGAGAAGTTGTCTTGTGCAAATAGACAAATGGCAAGAAAAGTTACTTTAAGGAATTCAGACCTTTATTTTTTCCTTTAAAATGTACACTGCTTGAGTTGAGAATACCTCATTATTTATGCTGTATACTGTATTTTTAATTAGAATAAGATTTTGAGAATATGCATTATTTACTTATCTGTTTTACCACTAACTAAATAATACATAGTCTGTAATGCAATTGATCAGCATTATATACCCTTGATGGGGCAGTCCCATCCAAAGCTGGCTGTTACAGCACTGGAGGTTGTTGTGCTGGCCTTGCAAGCATTATAGGGCACTGGGCAAAAGTTCTCCTAAACCAGATGAATTATCAGTAAATAATTCACTGAACAAGGACGAATGTACATGCAGCAAATTTGCTGCAAATAATACTTTGGTGAAATTCGCTAATCAATACTAGTTGTAATCTTTTAGTTGTTTCCTGAAGAAGTCTGGCCCCTTTGTAATATTCTGAAATGTATTTTTTCCCCCGTTTTTTCTAACCTAAACTTTCAATTCAAACCTCTGCCACTTTACTGCTTACCCTTTTACCATTTTAGATTGTTCATTGCATTTCAACTGATTAAATAGGAAGTAAAACTCAGGTGTTCTTAAACTTTTGACCAGTAATGTATTTGAAACATTTCAATATTTGTCACCCTCTGAAAGATTTGTAGGAAGCTTGGTACTTTTTAGAGACTGGCTCACTATTAAATTTTTTTCTTTAGCCACAAGCTTTTTTGATTAGCTGATGAGTTGTATATGTGCTGTTACAGGTTCCATTGTGTTCTGTTTTTTTGTGTGCAATATCGTTTAACATACTTTCTCCAACATTACATAAATAGTTTTACCAATTGACTGGGGTGGTTGGCTATCTTAGGCTATTTATTTCCCCTTTATTGGAGTGCTCTTTTAATAGTTCACCTGGGTTTTCTGGCTCTGTTCATCCAATTGTTAGTAATTTTTTCATTACATTTAATTAACTAGTGTAAAATATAGAAAACTCTGCTTGACAGGGGAAAATGCTTATCATGCTGATTCAGTTGACATTTGTGTGACCCAGCACCCCCTGCCACTCTCTTTCCAAAAGGCAAAAATCCGCTGCAGCAAAATTGTCTCAGATTTACTCATCCTTTAGTGCAGAAGTCAATCAGTTTTATGTAATGAAGTGCCCCTATATTACATACCGATTCCTGCCAGTTCAGGTTCTGAGAATGAAAAATAAGACCTTGATTTCACCATTTACTAATTTTGAAAGTAGGTTACTAACTATGTGGAAATTCTGCATTTGTTCATGTTCTTAAAAAGAGGCATCAAGATAAGATTGCAGCTGTATCATTACATTCCCTATAATTGTTTATTATATGCAACACCTGTTTTTGTAAAGCAATTCAAAATATTATATAGAAAATGTTATTTTCAATATATTTTATTTTCTATTTTGAAAACCAGGAAATTGTAATAATATGCTCCTCAATCAAACATATATTAACATATATTGATAACATAACAGATTCAACATTTTGTTTAAAATGAATACAGAGGAAAGATAAAAATCCAAAGGGGACAAGCAAAAACAAAAACGAGATTTAGCCCTTACCCAAGAGAAAGAGAAAAAGAGAGAGTTGCTTCTTTTTGTATTTTGCTTGTGTTTCTAACTTTTTATTATGACAGAACAATTTATAGCAGTGAATTCAGTATCCAAAATAAATGATGAATTTAGTATCTGAAAGTAGAAATGAAAGAGAAACAACATCGTCTTTCAATAAACTTTGGATTACTAGTTCCACTTTACTCCATTATCCTCCATCCAATCATTTTCTTTACCATTCTGGTTCAGTTGTGTGGGCCTCAAGTCATCCCTTATAGTCCATACTCATTCATTCATCTGTCCATTATCCATGCCCACGTTATCTGTTTTGTAGTCATATAGGATACCCCAGCAGCATTTGCACAAGGCAGGGTAACAATCACCCATCAGACTACAGTTTTCTCTGGATTTATGTTCTGTGCCCATTTGTGTGTGTGATTTTGTAAGGGTTGACAAACGTCTTTCTTTGGGAAGCACCTCTACAAATCTTCACTTTGGTCTGCATCACCGTAGGACAAAACCTTACATAACTTTCAAGAGGTTGTTCGTAGAGAATTTCATTTTATAACTACTCCACCATCATCTGCATCTACGAAACTGAACTGTGTCATGAGTGCTTATTGTTTTGTGCTTAATATTTTATTGGATTTCTTTTGTATCTGTAGTATTAACCATTTCTGTTTACTTCTATAACTATACATAAAATTTTATTATGAGTTACATTTTGTAAAAAGTTACAGTTTACTAAAGAACTGCTGAACTTTGCACTTTGTCTTAGTCACCAGCTTCACACATGTGACTTGTTTGAGCAGTGTTCATTCTATCTGACGTTTCTCACAACTTTTTACATCTAATTTAGTGCAATAAAGTTAGAATATACAGTGATCATGGGCCTAAAAGCATATTCACAGATTTTTGCAATTGCAGGGGTCCTGTGCCCCTAATCCCCACGAATCGAAAAGGGTAACTATTTAAATTTTAAAGTGTTTGGATCATATTTTCAATTGCCTTTTCTGTGATGTACATTACTTTAATTACCAAGTGTAGTCATTACAGTTGTGCTTGAAAGTTTGTGAACCCTTTAGAATTTTCTATATTTCAGAATAAATATGACCTAAAACATCATAAGATTTTCACTCAAGTCCTAAAAGTAGATAAAGAGAAACCAGTTAAACAAATGAGACAAAAATATTATACTTGGTCATTTATTTATTAAGGAAAATGATTGAATATTAAATATTTGTGAGTGGCAAAAGTATGTGAACCTTTGCTTTCAGTATTTGGTGTGACCACCCTTTGCAGCAATAACTGCAACTAAACGTTTCCAGTAACTTCTGATCATTCTTGCACACTGGCTTGGAGGAATTTTAGCCTATTCCACCGTACAGAACAGCTTCAACTCTGGGATGTTGGTGGGGTTCCTCACATTAACTGCTCGCTTCAGGTCCTTCCACAACATTTCGATTGGATTAAGGTCAGGACTTTGACTTGGCCATTCCAAAACATTAACTTTATTCTTCTTTAACCATTCTTTGGTAGAACAACTTGTGTGCATAGGGTCGTTGTCTTGCTGCATGACCCACCTTCTCTTGAGATTCAGTTCATGGACAGATGTCCTGACATTTTCCTTTAGAATTCTCTGATATAATTTAGAATTCATTGTTCCATCAATGAAGGCAAGCCATCCTGGCCCAGATGCAGCAAAACAGGCCCAAACCATGATACTACCACCACCATCTTTCACAGATGGGATAAGTTTCTTATGCTGGAATGTAGTGTGTTCCTTTCTCCAAACATAACACTTTTTATTTAAACCAAATAGTTTTATTTTGGTCTCATCCGTCCATAAAACATTCTTTCAATAGCCTTCTGATTTGTCCACGTGATCTTTAGCAAATTGCAGACGAGCAGCAATGTTTTTTTTGGAGTGCAGTGGCTTTCTCCTTGCAACCCTGCCATGCACACCATTGTTGTTCAATGTTCTCCTGATGGTGGACTCATGAACATTAACCAATGCAAGAGAGACCTTCAATTGCTTAGAAGTTACCCATGGGTCCTTTGTGACCTTGCTGACTATTACACGCCTTGCTTTTGGAGTGATCTTAGTTGATCGACCACTCCTGGGGAGGGTAACAATGGACTTGAATTTCCTCCATTTGTACACAATCTGTCTGACTGTGGATTGGTGGAGTCCAAACTCTTCAGAGATAGTTTTGTAACCTTTTCCAGCCTGATGAGCATCAATAACTCTTTTTCTGAGGACCTCCGAAATCTCCTTTGTTCGTGCCATTATATACTTCCACACACACACACGTGTTGTGAAAAGCAGGCTTTGATAGATCCCTGTTCTTTAAATAACACAGTGCCCACTCACACCTGATCATCCCATTGATTGAAAACACCTGACTCGAATTTCACCTTCAAACTAACTGCCAATCCTAGAGGTTCACATACATGTAATATTCGATCATTTTCCTTAATAAATAAATGACCAAGTATAATATTTTTGTCTCATTTGTTTAACTGGTTTCTTTTTATCTACTTTTAGGACTTGAGTGAAAATCTGATGATATTTTAGATCATATTTATGCAGAAATATAGAAAATTCTAAAGGGTTCACAAACTTTCAAGCACAACTGTATATCTTTCCAGTTACTAGATAAACTCAGTATGTGGCACAGAAATTGAGAATGAGCATTATAGGGTTGCTGGACGGTTTTGGCCAGCTACTTTTAGCTATTGAATACAACAGATGGCGCACAACTGCAAGGTGTTGTCATTTATCAGAGTAGAAGGATAAAATGAGTGCAAATAACCTTCAGTGGCTACTTTTTTGGTACCAGGGCTTACTTCAACATTCCAAACACATATTCCTAGGTTGACAAATGTTTCTTAATTTGGATTTTTGCTTAAGTGACCTCTGACCTTACATTCAGTAGTTTTTAAGCTACAGACAAAAGGTCCCAGAGGGTTGTCACAGCAAGCCTCTCTTAATGCATGGCAGTACAACAAAAAACAAGTATATAACTAAGGGTTCTAAAGTATGCAGTTAGGATAATGTTCTAAAATTGAAGAGTCAATGGATGTGCATGTCAAATGCTCAAATACTTGGAAGTCGAATGTAAACCAGAGTCTGCTTAATCAGAAAATCTGAATTAAAAAGTCTATTCATATTTAATTTAACTTTTGGTTTTTAAGAACTACAACTCTAGCAGCATTGGGTCTAGGACAAGGAACATCTATCTATCTATCTATCTATCTGTCTATCTGTCTGTCTGTCTGTCTGTCTGTCTGTCTGTCTTTCTAAATATAATATAATATAATATAATATAATATATACAGTGCATCCGGAAAGTATTTACAGCGCATCATTTTTTCCACATTTTGTTATGTTACAGCCTTATTCCAAAATGGATTAAATTCATTTTTTTCCTCAGAATTCTGCATACAACACCCCATAATAACAAGTTGAAAAAAGTTTACTTGAGGTTTTTGCAAATTTATTAAAAATAAAAAATTTGAGAAAGCACATGTACATAAGTATTCACAGCCTTTGCCATGAAGCTCCAAATTGAGCTCAGGTGCATCCTGTTTCCCCTGATCTTCCTTGAGATGTTTCTGCAGCTTAATTGGAGTCCACCTGTGGTAAATTCAGTTGATTGGACATGATTTGGAAAGGCATACACCTGTCTATATAAGGTCCCACAGTTGACAGTTCATGTCAGAGCACAAACCAAGCATGAAGTCAAAAGAATTGTCTGTAGACCTCCGAGACAGGATTGTCTCGAGGCACAAATCTGGAGAAGGTTACAGAAAAATTTCTGCTGCTTTGAAGGTCCCAATGAGCAAAGTGGCCTCCATCATCCGTAAGTGGAAGAAGTTCGAAACCGCCAGAACTCTTCCTAGAGCTGGCCGGCCATCTAAACTGAGCGATCGGGGGTGAAGGGCCTTAGTCAGGGAGGTGACCAAGAACCTGATGGTCACTCGGTCAGAGCTACAGAGGTCCTCTGTGTAGAGAGGAGAACTTTCCAGAAGGACAACAACCTCTGCAGCTCTCTGGAGTTTGCCAAAAGGCACCTGAAAGACTCTCAGACCATGAGAAACAAAATTCTTTGGTCTGATGAGACAAAGATTGAACTCTTTGGTGTGAATGCCAGGCGTTACATTTGGAGGAAACCAGGCACCGCTCATCACCAGGCCAATACAATCCCTACAGTGAAACATGGTGGTGGCAGCATCATGCTATGGGGATGTTTTTCAGCGGCAGGAACTGGGAGACTAGTCAGGATAAAGGGAAAGATGACTGCAGCAATGTACAGAGACATCCTGGATGAAAACCTACTCCAGAGCGCTTTTGATCTCAGACTGGGGCGACAGTTCATCTTTCAGCAGGATAATGACCCTAAGCACACAGCCAAGATATCAAAGGAGTGACTTCAGGACAACTCTGTGAATGTCCTTGAGTGGCCCAGCCAGAGGCCAGACTTGAATCCGATTGAACATCTCTGGAGAGATCTTAAAATGGCTGTGCACCGACGCTTCCTATCCAACCTGATGGAGATAGAGAGGTGCTGCAAAGAGGAATGGGTGAAACTGGTCAAGGATAGGTGTGCCAAGCTTGTGGCATCATATTCAAAAAGACTTGAGGCTGTAATTGCTGCCAAAGGTGCATCGACAAAGTATTGAGCAAAGGCTGTGAATACTTGTGATCTCTCAGTTTTTTTCTTTTTAATAAATTTGCAAAAACCTCATGTAAACTTTTTTCACGTTGTCATTATGGGGTGTTGTGTGTAGAATTCTGAGGAAAAAAATTAATTTAATCCATTTTGGAATAAGGCTGTAACATAACAAAATGTAGAAAAAGTGATGTGCTGTGAATTTTTTCCGGATGCACTGTGTGTGTGTGTGTGTATATGTATATGTGTGTGTATATATATATATATATATATATATATATATATATATATATATATATATATATATATATATATATATATATCCTGTCAAAATTATACAAATTCAAATATGAACATGGTGCATAACAAAACCTGGAAATATAAATAAAATTTGTTCTTTTCAGCAATAACAAATCAAATCATTCAGTTGTCTTTGCTCTTATGTCATTTTATCAGAGCTGGACGCCTGGCATCTTTTTTTGGCCACAGGTTCGTTTATGTTTGGTGTGAGGTTCTGTGTTGTGGAGATTCTCAGGATGGACTGCAGGTGCTCATCAGTGAGGTGACTCCTGTGTGCTGTTTTGTTAGTCTTCACGACTGAGAAGAGCTTCTCACACAGATATGTGCTACCAAACATGCACAAGGTTCAAGCCGCATGTTGACAGAGCTGGAGCATTTTTGCGGGAATGGAGTGAGTAAACTGTGCAGGCCCTGCAGGATTGTACTTTGCCTTCAGTGTGCCATTACACTGCAGCTCAATCACCTCCATCTGAATCTGCACAGGTGCAGTTTCCACATCGACGGCAAATGGGTTGCGAAACAACTCAAAATTCTTTTTTTGTTCTTCAAAGTCACCAAAGCGCCATGCGAACTCAGTGCGCAGTTCGCTCAGTTTATCAGCAAAGTGTGTATTTGGGAACACCGTTGTGCTGATTTGGTTCAACATTACTTGGCAACAGGGAAAGTGGGGCAAGTTGCACTGGTGCATTTGTGTCTCCCATAAAAGTAGCTTCACTTGAAATCACTTTTGCACGGGCAAAAACGTCTGCTGAAGTGTCAGATTCTTCTTTAACTCTTCTGCTTTCTGTATCTTGTGCATTGCATTCAGGTGTTTCAGGTTATCTTGATGTTTTGTCTCATAGTGCCGTCTTAGATTAAATTCTGTAATTACAGCCACATTAGCTACACAAATGAGACACACGGGTTTACCGGCAATGTCAGTAAACATATACTCAGCCTCCCATCGGTTTTTAAAGGCCTTTTATGTTCAGAATCACCTTTTCTCTTCGGTATCGTTTGGGCTAGCTTCGCAGTAACTTGCAGCATCATAAGCTAGACTTGATTAACGCGGTAAGTGTTCAGCAAGGCAGCTGAAGCGCTGCATTATGGGATCTGTAGTTTATTGTGTTACCAGCGCTTCATATCCCCGGGCCATTAATAACAATAATACAGTATATAAAATGATCTCGCGGGCCGGATTTAATTACACGCTGGGCTGGATGTGGCCCGTGGGCCTTGAGTTTGACACATATGGACTAAATAGAACTTGAAAAGATATATTTTTTCGAATGTGATCGCGCAATTCAGATCGAGTTGACGCGCACTACAGTACATCGAGCCCGTGTGCTATTGTGGTTTTGCCTGCGTGCCTCAATAAGTTACCCTCCCCTTGCTATTACTTTTTTATCTAATGAATACACTGAGTATGATCATTGATCGCAAATAAAGTATCCATTATTCATAAAGCTTCAATTGGTGATCTGTCTTTCTGCGTTAACCGCATATTTTTTCATACGTCTCAAACCAAGGGGATGCGAGGGTAAAATGAATAAAAATGCGTGCGTATATACTCAGTGCATCCCCTCTCGGGAATCGAACCTCGGACGTTGGCGCTAGAGGCGAAGCCTCTACTATTGCGCCACGGCGTGTGGTTTATCTATTTGAGCGTAGCAGTGTAATTCGGTTTTTGTTCAGCACTCTTTGGAACTGTTGGTTTTTGTCTGCGTACTGCGTCAGTTCACGTGAGCCGCTGAATATGGTTTTATATGTCGCTCGCTTCTAATTGTTTCGCTGCCGCCTTAATTATATAATGCATGTTTTCTTCAGCGGTTTTTGTAGCTCTTCCTGGTTTTCTACATGCGTGATTACGTGAGAGGTGTGATGATGTCACACGAAACTCCGCTCCCCACGGCTTTCAAGCTCAACTCCATTACAGTAAATGGGGAAAAATAGCTTCTAGTTATGACCATTATGTGTAGAATTTCGAAATTAAACCTGCCCAGCTTTTGTAAGGAAGCTGTAAGGAATGAGCCTGCCAAATTTCAGCCTTCTACCTACACGGGAAGTTGGAGAATTAGTGATGAGTCAGTCAGTCAGTGAGGGCTTTGCCTTTTATTAGTATACTAGCAAAATACCCGCGCTTCGCAGCGGTGAAATACTGTCTGAATATTTTTATTAATAAAAAAGTAAACATTTTTAGACTGAACGAAAATATGTCAAAAATTAATTGTTAAGGATCTCTCTGTATACCACGTTGTCAGTTCGGCCCTCTGTTTGTAATATGACTAAGCTGTGTGCTGAGCTCACTCTTGAGCATGCAACATACAGTTGGCCATGTGAAAAGCAATCCCGCCTCAAATAAATGCCAACCTTTTGTAGTGTTTGTCCCTGAGACTTATTAATTGTCATTGTGAAGCAGAGCCTTACTGGAAATTGAACGCGTTTGAATTAAAATGGGAGATTAGATGGTATAACGGGGATGCGAGAAATAAAAACTGTGTCACTGAGGCACTGCCAGTAAATATAGTTGCTTCAATTAGGTTGTTTTATAGAGATGTGACTTGAAGTCTTGTGCCGTTATAAAGTTTGGTGGTTGTAAGTTTCTGCTTCCTTGGCGAAGGTCAGAACGAAAGAAGACACCGCAGTGACACACAGAAGAGAACCCGTGGATTAAATAAAACCTACACAATAACTGTAACAATCGTAACAAATGAACAATAAAATAGAAGAGAACCCGTGAATTAAATAAAAGGTTGCTTCGTTGGTGAAGCAAGGAAAAAGCACTTTCTTATATGTCGTTCGTTTTTAAAACAGTGCAGAAGCTGTGAGAAAGCTGCTTCCTTGGCAAGCTCGTAAACGAAAGAAGACACCGCAGTGAACACAGAAGAGAACCCGTGGATTAAATAAAACCTACACAATAACTATAAAAATCGTAATAAATGAACAATGAAACAGCGGAGAACCCGTGGATTAAATAAAAGGCTGCTTGTTGGCAAGCAAGGAAAAAGGACTTTCTTATATATCGTTCGTTTATAAAACAGTGCAGAAGCTCTGAAAAAGCTGCTTCCTTCGCAAAGTAAGGAAACGACTGAAGAGACGGCGGTGACGCGTAAGTGTTCGGCAAGGCAGCTGAAGCGCTGCATTATGGGATCTGTAGTTTATTGTGTTACCAGTGCTTCCTATCCCCGGGCCATTAATAACAATAATACAGTATATAAAATGATCTCGGGCGGATATAATTACACGCCGGGCCGGATGTTGCCTGCGGGCCTTGAGTTTGACACATATGGAGTAAATAGAACTTGAAAAGATGTATTTTTTCGTACATCGAGCCAGCGTGCTATTGTGGTTTTGCTTGCATGCCTCAATAAGTCATCCTCCCCTCGCTCTTACTTTTTTACCGTTCATCTAATGAATACACTGAGTATGGCTTTACCAAAACAATCATTGATGGCGAATAAAGTATCCATTATTGAGTATGTAGATCGGGATATATATATACATATATATATATACCCGCGTGTCATAGCGGAGAAGTAGTGTGTTAAAAAAGCTAGAAAAAGAAAAGGGAACATTTTAAAAATAACGTAACATGACTGTCAATATACAGTATTTGTTTTGTGAGTGTTACTGAGTGTTGCTGTCATCAAGGATTTGATTATCATTATTTCTTTCAATCAGGTTCGTATTTGTAGGATGTGTTGTGTTCAAGTTACATTCCGTGTTTGTCAATCGTTGTAAAGATGACAGGTTTCATTCATCGATTTGTTTCTTACTGCATCAATAAACAGCTCGTCTTCTTCTTTATCTGAGACCTGACACACTGCATGCACGGGTTTTTTTAAACACTGTCTTCCTTTAGCGGGACATTGACTTTTCCACCGTGTGCTTTGTTTCCGCAGTAGCTGGATTTATGAATATGCTTATCAGGCGCTTCATATTTTTGCTGCCTTTTCAATTGTGTAATTCGGTTTTGTTCAGCTCTTTGGAACTGTTGCTTTTATCTGTGCACTCGTCAGTTCACGTGAGCGCTCAGTGTACATGCATCGAAGTTTCCCAGCTGTGCTGGTGCCATCTCGTGCTATGTCCATGGCTGTATTTAATGTTACCTTAGTCCTGGCACTTAAAACTTTCTCTCGCAGTTTCGCTGAGTTTGTGTCAAACACCACCCTGACCATCTCATCTTCCTCTCCATAAACACAGTCCTTCACCCGTGAATATTTACCCGTGGCAGTTTGCTATTGGATTGCCGCTGACGGACGGCCTTATATGGGCAGGCACTAAATTACAAACGCCAGCGCAGCCTGTCTATGAACTTAATTTAAAGTGTAGGTTTACATCGTGCTTTGTTTCCGAAGTAGCAGAACTCATGAATATGGTTGTATATGTCACTCACTCGCTTCTTATTGTTTCGCTGCCTTCTCAATTATATAATGCATGTTTTCTTCAGCGCTTTTTGAGGTCTTCCTGGTTTTCTATGTACTGCGTGATTACGTGGGAGGCGTGATGATGTCACACGAAACTCCGCCCCATAGCGTTCAAGCTCATCTCCATTACAGTAAATGGAGAAAACAGCTTCCAGTTATGACCATTACGCGTAGAATTTCGATATAAAACCTGCCCAACTTTTGTAAGGAAGCTGTAAGGAATGAACCTGCCAAATTTCAGCCTTCCACCCACACGGGAAGTTGGAGAATTAGTGATGAGTCAGTGAGTGAGTGAGTGAGGGCTTTGCCTTTTATTAGTATAGGTATATATATATATATATATATATATATATATATATATATATACAGTAATTCCTCCTCAATCGCTGGGTTTGCGTTCCAGAACCCCCTGCGATAGATGAAAATCTGCGAAGTAGAAACCATATGTTTGTGTGGTTATTTTTATATATTTTAAGCCCTTATAAACTCTCCCACACTGTTAGAGTACTATTAGAAACCTCTAGACATGAAATAGCACCCTTTAGTCAAAAGTTTAAACTGTGCTCCATGACAAGACAGAGATGACAGTTCTTTCTCACAATTAGAAGAATGCAAACATATCTTCTCTTCAACGGAATGCGTGTCAGGTGCAGAGAATGTCAGAGAGAGAGAGAAAAGCAAACAATCAAAAAATCAATATGTGCTTTTGGGCTTTTAAGTATGCCGAAGCACCGCGATAAACCTGCATTTTTTTAGAGGAGTGTCTGTATCCTTTAGGCAAACAGCCCCTCTGCTCACACCCCCTCCGTCAGGCGCAGAGAATGTCCGAGAGAGTGAAAGAGACAGAGACAAGCAAACAATTTAACACCGAGCGGGAAGCATATAGTATATCATTGAGGAGTTTTAGTTAATACGTAATACGTGCTCTGATTGGGTAGCTTTTAAGCCATCCACCAATAGCGTCCCTTGTGTGAAGACCTATTGTCTGCAGAAATCCGCAAACCAGTGAAAAATCCATGATATATATTTAGATATACTTACATTTAAAATCCGCGATGGAGTGAAGCCGCGAAAGTTGAAGCGCGATATAGCAAGGGATCACTGTGTGACCCGGCCGGGACGGCATGAGGGACCGGATGTGGGTCTGCGCCCACCCTGGATCACGTGGGGGTCGCCTTCCTGGTTGCTTTGGGGGGGCCTGTAGGGGCCCGTGGTCACCGCCAGGAGGCGCCCCAATGCCTTGGGGACCTGTTACCCCAGCACCCCAGGAAGTGCTGGAGAGAAGAATTAGGACGGCGCCCGGAGAGCTGCCGGGAGGACAGCCGGCACTTCCGCCACGCTGGGGTGTGGCTAGAGGAGGAATGCCGGGAACACCTGGGGCTCATCCGGGTCATATATAAAAGGGGCCGTCTCCCTTCATTCGAAGCTGGAGTCGGGAGGAGGAAGAACGAAGCTCAGGAGAGCTGTGAAGGCGGCCCGAAGAGAGGCATTGTGGCCAGGACTGAATTTTGGGGGGTATTTGTGCACGTGACTGGGTCTTAGTGACCATTACGGGGGTATGTGTGACCAATTTAAATACTGTAAATATTGTAAATAAATGTGTGGTGGTTGAGAACAACATGTCCGCCTGTCTGGGTCAACTTCCACAATATTATATATATATATATATATATATATATATATATATATATATATATATATGTGTGTGTGTGTATATATATATATATATATATATATATATATATATATATATATATACAGTATTAGAATGCACAAGCATTAAATTGCTTTTAGGCAGTGATAATGGATTGATGTAGTAAAAATAACAATACCTTTTATTTACATAGTGTTTTTCTGATGCTCAAAGCACTTAATATAGAGTCCAAAGTGATAAAATGTCCTTAGGTTATAAGAAAAAAAATAAGGGCAACAGAAAAACCTCTTAGAACAAAAGGAGTAACGTACAAACTTCACACTGAATGGGAACTAAAGCACAATGATGATGTTGCCTCTTACTGTGCCACATGGAATAGCCTTGTGCTTACACTGATTGTATTTGTAAGTCTTAGCAGTTTCTTGAGGTTTTAAAGTTTAAAGATATACTGTCACAAGGTCGTCATGGGTGATTCTAAACCTGACTCATTTATCTTACTTGTTGTCATGCAAAGTCATTCTTGCTTAAACTCTGTATGTTTCAGTTTAGCCCCTCTTGTGATTTTGAAAGATAGTTTTTGTGAAATGACTGCTTGACAATATATAACGTTATTAGCTGGCAATGAATTTCAGCAGTTGGTTTACAGAAATCAAATCACATTGCACTTAGGCCATGTTTAGAGATGTCCCGCCATCTTCATAAAGTTGTACGCAACACAACATGTTTTGTCACACCACCGCTGGTTATATTAAGAGACTATGTCTATTCAGGCTAGTCACACTAACTCCGTATTTGAAAGAGCATATGTGTTGCGTTACTTTATGAAATATCTCCATATATAAGCAAACAGGGATAACATTGTTTTCATTTGTATTTACAAACGAAAAGCAGCAATTGAAAAAACACATTTTTCTATGTATCACAGCTGTTTTAATGCATTAGTCATCAACATTTCATCTGTAACTTGTACTATATTCATAATCATAACAGCTCACCAAGTTTAGCAGAGATCTACATCTCACACTTAGGTTTTACCCTGTTTGTCATTCACTGATATTTGTACTAAGTTGAATTTTGCCTTCAGTTAGCCAGAGCTGGTTTTTGTACTCCGGTAACATTAAATTCAACAAAGTGGGGAAAAAATAGATCTATGGCATTTGGAGTAATTTGAATTATATTACAGTTATTATCAGAAGTGTTTTTTTAATGTTTGAGTTCCAGTGAATTAGTCATTATTTATGAAAATTTTACTATGTGGGAACAGAATTGTTTTTCTTTTTAATGTAAATATTGTTTTGTGTATAGTACATAATTAAGCAATGTTCCTTTCTATTTTTTGTGCACACATTGCTCAAATCATTTTATGTTAACTTCAGGTGATTGCCTGTAGTTTGAAATATTTTTTATTTTAACCTTTCATTATTGTTTTAATACATTGATATTAATGGTAGTTTGAATAGAACATGAATGTATGATTTATTGGTATTTAAATTCTGTGTGCATAGTACTATGAGAAAAGCAACTTCTGTCACAATGCTTACAGCGTAAATGCTAGGTAAACAATTGAATGTTACTAACGGCTTGTGAATAATTAGCCTATACAAAATATATTTGACATGTAAAAGTCATACAAATAAATAATACATATAATTAAATGTTCTGATAATTTTTTTAAACTAGTACAGTATATACTCAAAAGATGCCACTTTATGAAGTGAAATTGTAGTTAACATTTGCTTCTAAAAATTTGCAGTACTACCCTTGTTAGTCCAACAGCTTTTTCTGTCAGGTACTCTCTTGCAGATGATAAAAGAGATAACAGATACTTTCCAACAGCTATAATTTAGCAGAGTGTGTGTATTAGTTTATTATCACATTTTTTGAAATAATAAAGATTGAAGATGAATTTATAGAAGTGCTAGAAATATTTATTTTTTATTGTATTTGTAATATTTTAGATGTATTTTTGTTATAACAAGAAAGCTGTACCTAATTGATTTTCACAAACGTAACTGGCCCCAAGTTTGGTCTTCTTTTGCAGTCCAAAATTAATGCTATGAGAAAAATCAACTGAAATCTTGCATTTGTGTGGGTATGTTTGTTATATAAATTCAAACATGAAATAAACATATTGTCTCACCCCAGGAGAAATTGAGTTTGCTGATGCAGACAAGTACATTTTGCAGTTTTGGAAAAGTTTTGTCTTTCCACCAGTCTAAAAGAGATTTCTGAAAGCAAGGCTTGAGATCATGTTCTGTATTGCCTAATGAGTTTGTTTGCCATTTGGCCCTTTGAAATTAATGTGCCTTAGACTGGTGAACAAATGCCAGCACAAAAGTAACCACATGACTTGAAATCAGGCATTTGATTTCAAGTGGGGTTGGAGCCAGAACTGGTGGCAAACCAGATCTCCGTTACAGTGATGTTATTTCTAATATAATAGCACAGGTGACTCAATAAGTGTTGCATATGAATATGCTAAATTTCAATGTAATTGAAAAACATTTGGGGTGAGGAGGATGAGTGAGCACAAGTATTCATTCTGATTATAGGCTAATGCCACAAAAATCACACATTCTACATTTACTTTTTGTAATTTGCTACACAGATATCACATAACCCTAAGACTATATAATTTTCCAGTAATTGGAATTTTAGGGTTAATTAAAAGGGGAAAAATGAACAAACTGTACATACTGCAGAGTAATATGAATGGCTTTTATGACTTTATTCGGCTGATTTCAATCACATAGTTTAAAGGTGAAGAGTTAACTATCAATGTGTGTGAAAGAAAAATCAAGAAAGATAATTCAAGACACCATGAAAACAGTACACAAGTTTTATGTATTATGTTATAAAAGTGTATGTAAGAAGCAGCTATAGTAGATAAAGCTGAAAGAATAAAAGTATTTGCGTACATTAATTATTTTTTGCTTTTGACTTATTGTGAATACATTTTTATTTACAGAAAATGTAATTAATAATGTATAATGTTTATTAAGAATATTAAAGTGTAATGTCAACTAATAATGAAGAAGGTGTGTAATGAGCTTGTTAGACTGTGAATAATATCTCGTACATTTTCCACAGTAATTGACCCATTTCTTGCTGTCCCATGCAGGAATGTAACAAGAATAAGATTTTGAATTAATGATACATTTATTTGCAGTAATAAATTGAAGTCTGCTGCTGGGATGTTATTCATATTTTTATTTTCTGCACATGTTCTCCCTTTCTTGGCCCTCTGGGATTTGTCTTGTCTGTAACTTTATCCACCTCTCTGCACTCCCATTTGGTCCAGTGTCATTGCTTTACTATTTTGTTCTGCCAATTGTAGCTTTAATTTTCAACAGATGGCATACTGTTGCTCAATATGAATAATTAGCCATGTAGCTACTAGTTAACCACAACAAAATAACAGTGTAAGTGAGCATTATAGTATCTCTTTTAATGATTTCAAGCACCACTACTTGCAGGAGCACAAGAATGTTAAGATGAGCAAAACAATACCCTCACGTTCATGCCTCAGTCAAACTTTAGGTGCTTCTCAGACTGAGCAGAAGAGGCAACCATATTACAAGTAATTTAATATTGTCCATAGCATTCACTATCTTGTGGAAATTGTTAGCTTTTTTTGTCTCTCAACTTACAATATGATTATGTATATTACCCATTTTTTCTTTTAATGTGATCCTACAAAAATTTATTTGTCTGTGATTTATAAGAGTGTATCTTTTATTGTCTTGTTCCTTTTAGTTTATAAAGCATCTTGAGGTGACATTGTCTTTGAAAAGTTTTAAGTAAAACAGATGGAAACGTTAAATCCAAAATATTAAATTTGCACAGTCTATACCACAACTTCAGCCAGCATTGCTGTTGACATTAACACTTTCTTGTAGTGATTTATTAACTTGTTCTGGTTTGGCCATTTTGCAAGGTGATGCCTGTTCTAGACATTTTTTCTGGAACAGAAGCCTCTTATAACGTATACATAAATATAGGGTGAGTCAAAATGATGTTAACATTTGAATGGCCAAAAAATGTATTCACAAAGCATACTTGTGCAAGACAATTTACAGGAATGTCTTAACCTGTTTGCCATCATGTTCAACACACAAAAACCAACGAGCAACAGTACCATTTAAATTTTAATCTGTCACCCATGGTGTACATCTGCAGAAATAATAGTGTTAACATAATTTTGACTGATCCAGTATAATTTTGCACTAATTTCTGTGAAACTTAAGACCATGTCACATTGTACATCTTTCCAGCAATTGTTACTCTCAGACTTCATTACATTGTCCTTGTGATTCATATGCAGTCGCATGCACTTTTAGTGTTCAACATTTGTGTAGTCTGACAACCCCAGTAACTCAATACGACCTGTCTGCAACTCACTCCCACAAAATCAGTCTTAAGTCTTTGGGCAGGCTTGTGTGGATGTGAGAACTGACAGCCAATGAGTGCTCACTTGGGCCAGAAGTACAATGTGTATAATACAGCATTTAGGAATAAGGAACAAAGATGTTTTGGACCTGACAAGTAGAAGAGAGACTTATCTGTCTGCTGTATTCTTTACGTGCAACATTAGAATGGAAACAAACAAGTAATTTGCAGGGTCACCTGCTCCATCAGGCTGCACAAGATTGTTTGTGAGAAAAAGGGGTGAGCTCACAATATTTTGGAAATGTGAAACTGTGCTGCAAAGTCATCTGGCAATCATCTAATTTTCCATGCCCTGTGAAATCTAGTAGTGTAATCTGACATACTCAGTCGACAAGAATAGCAACAACAGTCATAAAGTTTAGCATGACCTACAACCAGATGTTGTGTAATGTGACATTGAATATAAGTTCAGTCCGAATTTGGAAAAAGCTGAGATGGAAATGGAAAGCATTTAAACATTTGTGTAATATGATAGTGAAGTTCAAATTAATTCACCTGGTATAACTGGTTTGATTTTAATTGTTCTCATGTTATTCTCAGCACTTTGAAGAGCTACTATACATCATACTGGTGTGTGTGATTTAAAATCTTCATAATGAAACAACAAAGGAAATGATCAAGTACTGGTGACCCACTTGCATTTCCCCATGGGATTAATAAAGTTTATCTAATCATCTTATCTAATCTACTATTAATAGACTTGGACTTATTTAATGCTACTTCGTTATCAATGTTGTGAAGTGTGGTCAAATTATCCTTATTAAATTAACGCATTTAGGGGTTGCATTAAAAAAAATTTAACGGGTTAATTGTGCACATTAACATTGATTAATCTGAGCTCTACAAGTAATAGTCTGTTTTGTTTTCGGGTCAAAGACAAATTTCCTATCATTTATTAATAACTGCCTTTTTTTTTTTTTTCTTTCATTTTCCATTTGCATTGTCACAACTTTTACTTTATTAAGTGGGATTGTAGATGAGTTGATGTAGATGATACAGTGGAACCTTGGGTCACGACCGTAATTTGTTCCAAAACTCTGATCGTAACCCGATTTGGTCGTGAACCGAAGTAATTTTCCCCCATAGGACTGTATGTAAATGCAATGAATTCGTTCCAGACCGTACAAACTGTATGTAAATATATTTTTTATAAAGATTTTTAAGCACAAATATAGTTAATTATACCTTAGAATGCACAGTGTAATAGTAAACTAAATGTAAAAGCATTGAATAACACTGAGAACCTTGAACAACAAAGAAAACTAACACTGCAAGAGCTTGCGCTATAGCGCTGCGAACCGCTTGCTAAAAACACTTTTTTTAATGAGATTTAAGCACAGCATTGGGCAGCATTGTCAAGAAGAGTGTTTGATATGCAAATAAAATTCCAATTGATCAAAATTGGTTGTGAATATTGTGGATGTGAAACAAGTATTGGGGCAGAAAAACTTTTTCAAGGCATTGCAGTTCTTTGCCCATATATATTTGTAGTTTGTATAGGACATTTGAAGATCATTAGGACCTTACCTGATGGTCACTTGTGCTTTTTACTGCAGAGAAAGTTAAATACTCTTGGGCATTTTTTCTGACAGAAATTCTTGATTCAATCTCCCTTTTGAAGGTCTAACTGATGAAGAGGTAGAGTTGGCACTTCATCGTTCAGGAACAACTGCAGATGAAGTACATGGCTTGGCTTCATCCAGCCAACAGCACCTACTCCACCCTCCTCATGTGGCGCCATTACAATACAGTAAGTGTTATTAATCTGCTGTTATCGGTTGATATTTGTGTTGTTAACTTACCAGACAGTGTTTACAGGTACCCTGTGTAATTCTTAGCTATCCCTCAGTTCATTTCTGTTGCCTTGTATGGCCTTCTTCATTTGTAATAACACAAACAAAGTTTAAACGTTAAATGAGTTAGGCTCAAAAGAAAACATAAATACGCTATAGAGAATACTCTTTTGCATGAGCTGGGCAGGTTTTCATTATTTGCAGGTTGTCTCAAATAAATTAATTTTGGCAGCACTAAAATAATGAGAATATAATTCTACATTTTTTTAGACAACTTAAAGGTTCAGTTTAATGAAATTCTAAGTGCTGTCATATTTTCAGGAGTATTCCGCCACAACGCTGCATGTCTACTGCTTTCAGAATTAAAGGGAAATGTTACATGGGACAATGCATAATATAACATAGGTGCCCATGAACAAGACAGCTGTAGGCATAAAAAGCAGAAGACTAATATTCAAACAAATGGTTAAATATTTTTTCTTTCTTCTTTAATTGTACTATAAAGTATCTATCTATCTATCTATCTATCTATCTATCTATCTATCTATCTATCTATCTATCTATCTATCTATCTATCTATCTATCTATCTATCTATCTATCTATCTATCTATCTATCTACTATAACCTAATAGAATAGCATTGCAAACTGTAAAGTTAGTAGTCTGCTGGATGTTTTAATTATGTTTTGTGCAGAACATAAGACATACAGCAACAGCTAAATATGTTCAAAATATATACACACTGTATTTTTTTTTTGTTTAAAGCCAGACTGTTCAGATTGCTTGACAGTATTTATAAATTAGCACATATGTTTCTGCAATAATTTCTTCTTTAATATTGAACAATTTGCAACATGATTTTATGGTGGAATGCAAATTCTAGCTAGAAGTAATTTTGGAACTGTTTAATTTGGTTTTCTTTGTCTTAAGTAGCCATTTTCTGATCATGGGATATATTAACATTGTATACAGGCTGGAATTTCAAACTTTTTATTTTCACTGCTTTAACTGAGAAAGGTATTTTGCATTTTTCTGCAGTGTGCTTTCTATTCATCAGTACATTTCACAAACTTAATTCAGCTTTTGAGCCAACTCCTATCACACAGAGGTTACAAGTGCCAGCTTCTGATTTACCAGCTCTCAATGAAGTCAGTATAATGTGAAGCTGAATGGCAATGATTTTAGATGTATTCCACCCTCATTTATTATAACACTGTCCTTGACTCTCAAGTATTTCATGTTTTGTAATGAAACGGGTGTTGTCGGATTGCTGCCTAGTTGGGTCCTGTCCAGGACATTCAGTGGTTTATATCCGAGAGGCTGAAGAGTGGCTTTTAATGAGGTTACGGTGCTGTCTGTTATACATAGGTCATCCAGCAGTAGGGGGCTACCAATTTGTATCTCTGAGGTGCGAGTATATCACACAAGAACTGCATTCATCTCTGTCCAAGTAATGGGTACTTTGATCTCCATTTTCAACTTGCAGAAGGACAACTAAACCTCTTTTGAACCCAATAAATTTTGATGGTAGATTGAAACATGTGCACAAAGGCTGGATTCTTTAGGTCAGCTGGCCAAAGACAGCCCATGTCTTAAAAGCATGTATGCATATATAGTATGTGAACATTGAAATTATGTATGCTGTATATGTGCACTTTGTCATTTAAACCTTCTGTGTGCTGTTTAGATGAGGAATAAAATTGATTTCTATGTTTGAAAAGTTGTTTTATTGTCCTTGAAAATACGTTTTGAATATTTTAATTTGTCTGTTTTTTTTTTCTTTCTATTTTCTTGCTGTAACAATCTTGCTGATTTACCTTGTAGTGAAGGTTGGGTGGTAGGTGGAAAAACAAATAATGTTTGGTTATGATTAACTTTAAGAAACATGACTTTGCATGTCTGACAGTAACTCTCATAATTTATATTTGAATTAGCTATAACTGTAATTTATTATATAAAAAATTTAATTTATTTGGTATTAGATTACTTGCTGGAAGCATCGGTCAGCTTGACTATTTCAAACAAGCTGTTAAACAAATCCTAGGAAATCAGACTAGAAAACTAAGCACGTACTAATCATAAAATAAGTGGCCATTGTTTTAGTAGTACTTCAGTACGTCAGTACTTAAAGGATTGAAACTCCATACTTGCTTCTGTTGTGCAGCATTTTAATGTTACCCGATGCTGCTGTTGAGTATTGTGTGCAATATTGCTAATGAGCATGGGGCATTTTCCTAAAATAGCAAAGTCAGTTTGTTTTACTGTTTGTGGTATTTTCTAAGTTCATAAAAAATGTTTGAATATTATCCTTGGCTTGTAGTACATAAGCAATAGCTTTAATTATTCTATATTTGTAACAGAGATGCACCTTCAGTGTATATCTATATATTGTTGTATATTAACTAGGAGAATTGTTTCTTCATTGCTATAATGAAAGAGCTAAAAGTATTGCTGTCCCAAGTGGCAGAATACCTAAATAGTAGGAGTATAGTACTGATTTAATTAGACTGGGTAATATGTACCAATCTGTACTAATCAAAGGCAAAGCCCTGACTGACTCACTGACTCACTCTTCACTAATTCTCCAACTTCTCGTGTAGGTAGAAGGCTTAAATTTGTCAGGCTCATTCCTTACAGTTTATTTACAAAAGTTAAGCAGGTTTCATTTCGAAATTCTACACGTAACGGTCATAACTGAATCCTACTTACGTACATATATACCGCCATAGCCTGCAGCTCGGTCGCCGTGTGAGGCAAAGTTGCGTCCCCCATCACCACGCCTCATACGTAGTTGGCTGCCTGCCTATATTGCATCCCCCATCTCCACGCCTCCCACGTAATTGAGTGCCTGCTCATATAAAGCCGTCCGTCAGCAGCAATCGAATAGACACGCTGCCGCTAAATATTCGCAGGCAAATCAAAAAGTTAATACCTGGAATGCCTGTTAAACATCTTAGATTCACAAGTAGCGATTTGGGTGGTGAGATGTCTATCGAGGTGATCACTGTAATATTTATATGTCATTGAAATGTATTATTATTAGGCATGGGTTAGGCACCAATGTCATCAGGAACGCACCAGAAAAAGGGACCTCAAGGTTACTATTATGGAAGTTAATTTAGAGCACGGATGCTGTGAATGTAAGAACTGTAATAAATAAAGTTCCCCTGCATACTTTAAAAGAAAGTCTCGCCATCTTTTCATTTTTCACAATTTGTGAAAACAAGACATGGTGTCAGAATAGAGGACAGTCGAGTTCCCTCGCCACGAATTGACTAGGATTCTCTTAACCTGCCGGGAGAAAGGAAAAAGTTCCGACAGCATGTGGAGCTAATGTTTTCTGGCCCGCTAAAAGGCAAAGACGATAGTGAGAAATGCAGCTACCTGCTCCCGTGGACGGAGGAAAAAGGAAGAGACATTTTTAACACATGGACTCTCACCCAGGAGGAAGCCAAGGTACTGAAAACTTGTTATGACCGTTTTGAGGCGTTTGTCATGCCTAAGACGAATACGATATTCGCGAGATACAAGTTTAAAGAGAAGATGCAGGGTATAAACAAGACTGTTGATCACTTTGTAACAGAGTTAAAATTGCTGGTGAAGGACTGTGCTTATGCAAACGAAGATGAGATGGTCAGGGATAGACTAGTGTTTGGCACAAACTCAGTGAAAGTGCGAGAGAAACTTTTAAGTGTCGGGTCTGAGCTAACATTAAATAAAGCCGTGGACATCGCAAGATTGCACGAGATAGCACAACCACAGCTGAGAACCTTCAATGCATGTACTCCGAGCGGCTCATGTGAACTGACTGAACGCAGTACACACACAAAAAGCAAGAGCTCCAAAGAGCACTGAACAAAAAACGCATTACACAATTGAGAAGGCATCAAAAGAATATAAAGCGTGTGACGCATACAAGCATATTCATAAGTGCAGGTACTGCGGAAGCAAAGCACACGGTGGAAAAAGTCAATGTCCAGCTAAAGGAAGACAGTGTAAAAATGTGGTAAATTGAACCACTTCGCTAAAGTTTGCAGGACTGGGAAAGGTAAACCCGTGCATGCAGTGTGTGATGTCTCAGATAAAGAGTAAGACGAGCTGTTTATTGATGCAGTAAGAAAGGAACAACCCACTGAAGCTGAACAAGCCTTTGTAGACATATCCAAAATGTTTAACAGGCATTCCCTGTATTAAGTTGTGGATTTGCCTGTGAATATTTAGCGGCAGCGTGTCTATGAACTTAATTTAAACTTAAGCTTTACACCTTTTTGAGATGGGTGGAAGGGTGGCAACGTGTCTGGGAGTGGTGGAGAGTTTGTTATTGATTTTTGGTTTGTTTATGAGTATTGTGGAGAAGAGAGTGCTTTGTGCACTGTGTAGTTCAAATACATAAATAATTTGGACTTTTATCTGGTGTCTGGAGTCAAGTCTGAGGGTTCAAGGGAGCGATAGCACCCCCTATCTGTCACAATATATATACACACACGCTATATATAAAGCCCCATGGTAGAGCTGCTCCAGGTTTACAGCTTCCTGTGTAGCCTGCTGTATTTGCCATTTCATTTACAAAATTTAAAAGACACAACATTCTGCATTTAGTATATAATTTTGTGCAAACTTTAATAAATGGAAAAACGATCATTAAAAAATTGTATTTCAATGGCTGTTCCTTTTATAAGTGTTTTGCCTGTAAACTGAAGATCTCTGATGTGCTGTAAAGTGAAGAGTCTTCTATAATAATTCATTGTCTCACCTTGCAGTGGCCATTTATTGAATGTTTGCACCATTTCTAAAATGTGTTTAAAAAAAAAAAAGTGTAATAGCTAGGCAAAAATGATGACCTACAATTACTCCATGAGGTTATATGATGTCACTTTAGATCTTCAGCATTTATGTTTAGTTTCATCTACCCATTATCATTTTACAGGGTGCTTTCACAGACCACCTTAGGGTGACACAATTTTCACAGTAAATATTAAGACTTCAGTGAAAACAAAAACTGTGGATTGTAGTTTGTAAGAAAGAAACTGAGATTTTCTGTCTTTGAAATACACATTTTTCATTTACTATATTTTTTCCAAAAATAGTGCATATAGAAATGAAAAGTGATTTGAAGTATTAATTATATAATTTATATGTTTTCTTCCAGGTCCCCGGGAATCTCGATGGCGCAGCTATGGTGCCTTAGCAATTCTAATGGCTGGAATGGCCTTTGGATTTCACCACCTTTACAAAGTATGTCAAGCTTATATGAAGTTGCTGTTTTGTTTTTGTTTTTTCCTTTGTTTGTTTGTTGAAGAAGTTGCTGATAACCTTTCCACAGGGAATATGAAAGTTAGCAATGTTTGTTGGGCATTTTTACTTCAGCAGAGAGTGAAATCAAGTAGTAACAAATGCAAATACTGTATGTGCCAGTTAGAGGTCTTAATTTAATTTTGCACCAATACCAATATATTTCCAAAATTATTCATTAAGAGATGTTGTTAGTGAACAGTGAGTTGCAGTGGAACTGCATCAAATTAGACTAACAGAGATCTCTTTATATTTGCATTTGTGACAAAAAATTAGGCTTAATTTGTAGGCACTCGTGTACTGCTGCTTAAGAGGCAATATCACAGGTAAATGGTGAAAATAATTTGATATTTCTGACTTGAAATGTGTACTCTGTAATAATAGTGTGCAGTCACAATTTAACAAAAAATTCAGACCTTACAATGTCCAAAGACAGTAAACAAAGTAGAACTATAGATACATTCATTTGTTGAAAACAGCCAATGATAAATTTATAACAGAATAAAGAAGCATGCAGATCTTGTTGATGTAACAGCATTCAAAAACTCCAGTGCAGCCTTCAGTCTTCATGTTGATATTTTGAGTGTATTAGCCTTTAAACAAGACTACATTTACCAAAACATTTTTATATTTAAATGATGTACTTTTTCTCTGTGTTGAACGTCTAAACCAGTGGTTCTCAAACTTTAGTAAGGTATGACACACTTTTGGGTAAGAATTTTGTTTGCAACCCTCCCACTACCGTACTCAATCCCATTCATAAGCAAACAGCAGTTGAGTGCTGGTAAAATAGTTAGTAAATAATAGAAATACTGGCGCCATCTGTTATGCAGTTGCACAATTTGTTTATCTTTTTTTTTTTGTGTGCTTCCTGGACTCTCCACCATGTTTGAGAAAGTGTGTGCTAATTGCTTTTAATTGTTGCATAGTCACTCAATGGGACTGGTGTGTGCTTCAATATTTTTATTCGGTTTTATTTATATAAGCAGCGAAGGGCGATGGGGCATCATTTCCAAGCTGTGCTGTTGAGTGACAAGTACAAAATCGAATATTCAATAATAAGTATGAAATATACCTATTTTGGGGTATACCAGATGGATACAGTTTTGAAAAGATCATTGGAACCTTCAATATCTAGCAGTGACAAGAATAATAAAATATATTGCACAACGATGAATATTTCAATTATGGTTGTACTACTGTTTCCAATAAACCCCTTTGTATAGTTATTTAAGAAATGTTGTCAAAAGAAAGTATGAAGCCATCAAAGCTACTTCAGTATTTACATGCCAAACGTCCAGATGAAAAAGCCTGTGGAATTCTTTGAAAGAAACCTAAACTACCTCCACACGGAGCAAGCCATATTTACTTTGGCAACCACTACTAATGATAAAGCATCACTGGCCTGTTGTAGTGTTGCATTTTGCATTGCAAAAGCCAGTAAGCCACATACAATTGCTGAAAATCTGATATTACTGACAAATGTTGGTATTATACAAATAATGGTTGGTGAAAAGAGTCCGACAAGCCCAAACCAATACCTCTCTCCAGTAATACGATCCAAAGAAGAATAAGCGACATGACAGAAATATTATTAATAATAATAACAATACATTTTATTTATAAACCTTTATTTCTGGTCAACTTCAATTGACAAAAAGACATTTGATTTATTCCAGTGCAGTCAAGAACTCAATTTAGCTATGTTTAATATGGTAAATTCTGAGCTCACATTGTGCTGCTATCTCAAGTGACCGTGTTAGCATGAACCTCGAGCCCTCTTCTAGCAACTTCTTCTGTTCCTTCTGAAATGCACATTTCTTCATACTCTGTCTCTGATTTGATTGTGTGTATCACCATTGAAAGCACAGCCTTCTGTAGTTTGCCCAAGCCACATTGAATAATCTCACCTTGCTTTTATGTCAGCTGGTAGAAAACTTGCTTTGCAAAAGCCATGTACACCTGGGGTACAAAGTAAGCGTTTCACACACTAAGAGCGTGGTTGTAATCTGCCGGCCTACCTGTATTTTACAAAGTAGTAAGTATATCCTGCACATCTACACTCACATGCTGCAAAAGTAATGTCCTTTTCCGTTATTTCATCGTTTCCTGTACATTGTCTGTTAAAATTAGACCTTTGCCATCCATGAATAACTCAAACGCAGCTATCCATGTTGTCCAGCATGACTGGCACAGCATAGCAGTCAAATTTTGTTTCTATCCCGAACAATAATTAAACTTGCTTTTCAGCAGGAAACAGTCCTTTGGCTTGCCCCAGCTGAAGATAATCAAATTGAATGAATAGACAGGACATCAGTTTATACTTAAACGCAGTGCTTCTTTTATAATAAGGCATTAATAAATGCCTTAATAAGGCATTTTTTGTTTTAGTTTAGAAATCCTGTCACAATCCTAGCTCTTTATTGCGACACTCCAGGAGGTCGTTATCCACACTTTAGTAACCACTGCTCTAAACAGCACTTATTGTATCATTACTTAACTAGATACTATATTTTACTTTGTAGATTTGCCTAACCTGTTACTCCAACAACTGTCTGCTTTCCTTTAATTAAGTATTAATTTTAAATATTAGGTTAAAATGAACCCTAATGAAGTTTTCAAAATAAATCACAAAATTTAGAATTAAAATTAACAAAACAATTTACTATGTGCATCTCCATAAAAATATATAATTTTGTTGTATGGCTAAAGGCAAATATGCAAAAATATTAAAAATGTTAAGTGATGTAGTGTAAAAAATGTGAAGACTAGTGCATAATGTAAGGAATGCTTAATTGCTACTAACACATCTAATGCTCCCTAAAATGTTCTTTTGTATTTCCTATTTCAAGTGAGTTTTAATACAGTTAACTGGAATGTACGTTAATGTGTGTTTGTGTGTGATACACACACAGACACACACATTGAGCATCCTTAAAATGAAATACTTGGGAACAGAGGTATTTTGGGATTTTTAAATACAGTATTTGCATATACATATTGAAGTACCTTGGTGATGGGACAAAACACAAAATGTATGTTTCATATATACCTTATACACATAGTCCAAAGATAATTGTATATACTTTAAATAATTTTGTCTTTGAAACAAAGTTTATGCCCAGTAACATCAGCAAAATACGTATATCAGCTGTTAAACAATAGCAACGACAAACAACATCAGGCTTTCAGTCTCCACTTACAAAGCTGTGTTTTGATTAAATGGTTATTGTACACAGAGAATAAGCAAAAAACACATGAGTAATGCACGTAGGTCTGACAGTGATGATGGTTGATAATAAATTGGTGCCAACACGGTGTCAAAGCCTATGTTGCACCACTCAGTATCCCTCCTGCACAGCATTTTGGAAATGACACGCAGATGTAATCCCACCTTTCTCCCTTTGGTAATGTACTGGTGACTCCCAAAATAACACTGGGGAACACCAGCCCCTAAAACTCATAACCCCCACACCCCTGCACGCCATTGTTCATGCATTGGAGTGCCACTTGTAATTCAAAGAGGATTGAAGAAATAGGTGGTAAACACTAGGTACCAGCTCATGTGTTACTCGCATCTGTTTATTAGAAAATAAAAAATTATGGTTAAAATGGGTTAGAACAACAAATGGCAAAGTAAGGTCAGGTGTTTAATTTAGTCTTAATTTATAGAATGCTACATATAAACCATAGTGATAATTTTAAATGCCCAGCTAAATAATTGTGCAGGAATAAGTTAGACTTGAGAACAAATAAAGAACAATACAGGATATCTGATTTCGCAGAAACTGGAAAAGTGATCTACTTTAAAAAATAGAATGCAGAAGACGGCAATGGCAGATTCAAAGGAAATCAAAAGAAGATGTTATACTTCCAGACTGTAACATGATAGAAACCCAATTCATATTCGAATACATAGGAATTAAATAGAAGTAAAGACTGAACTGTCTGAATATATTAAATTCTTTAAAAATGTTTAGGATGAGATATATGTGTGTGTGTGTGTATATATACAGGTATATATATAATATATATAGAGATTTTTTTTGACAATACAAAGTGATTTTGTAATAATACCCAATTAATTTTTCAGTTTGCTGTCACTAATGTTGATAAATGTTCTCCTGCGTACATTTTTGTATATAAAAAATATAGATACTGTAAATACTGTGAGGCTGCTGACTTGCATTTATTTGGACATACATTCATCTGTGCTATTCTGCTTCCGCCATAAACTGACACTAAGATTTTTCTTTCCATCTATTAATTTTGAAACTTCACAGTGGTTGTATCTGATTTTTTTCATGATTTAATTAACGTTTTGCTAAAGTTGTATTTTTCTGGGCCTCAGAACCATTAGAATTATCCCCTAGGGAAACTGTTTCTCCTTAGTTTATCTGAAAAAATCCAATAGTCAGAGAATGTGTGGCTGTTTATGTGTGAATGTACTGTATATGTCTGTATGCTGTATATATACTATATATACACGGTATATGTGTGTATATATGTACTGTATATACATATATATATATGCATACACATATATATCCACTTAAAGGTTAATCATCTGTGTGTCTGTCTGGTTGCTCTGTCTCTGTCATTCTAAAAGATGGTGCATCACAAACCTTTTTAGTAATAAAATGCATTGCAGTTGTTTGTGATCTGCCATCGATTGGAATAACACTAACACTGCTTTTTTAAATCTCATGCCAAATGGCGTTTAAAGCAGATTTATGTATTCCATGGTGTACTGCAAACGTTAATGCTTATATTGTGTGTATTTAAATATATCAGGGATGTCAAACTTAAAAGCAATAACACAAGTTTTTAATTTCAAACGTATACCATGTTATTTTTCTTTAATTTCAATTAGTGCTTGCATTGTTTATCACCTGTGGTGGGCTAGCGCCCTGCCCGGGGTTTGTTTCCTGCTTTGCACCCTGTGTTGGCTGGAATTGGCTCCAGCAGACCCCCGTGACCCTGTAGTTAGGATATAGTGGGTTGGATAATGGATGGATTGTTCATCACCACTTGCTTGTGGTGAGCTACAGCAGTCCTAAGGAAATCAATATTCTTTAAAAAAAAATTCCAAGTTTAAACATTGTCTGTAAAGTCCCCAGTTTTTAAATAAATATTTAGGTAACTGAAAACGTTTTTCAGTTTTTACATGAAAGTAGATATGTATCAATGTAGTTATACACGAGCACAGTGGTCATCAACCTTTGTGGTACATGTGTTGAAGATCCTCCTCTTCCCCCTCATTCATTGGTCAAGAGGCTTATCTTCATTTCAAAATCTCAGTCTCCTGTGATTTACATTTCCTGTTTAAGATGTGAGCTGATTTTCCAGAACTATCTGATTAACAATATTTTATTCTAAAAAAGTGTTATTTGCACTTTATGTCCATACAGCTAAGCAACTGATATGTGGACTGTGCAACACGAGTAATGTGAGAGTTTGGTTTTTTTTTTCTTTTTTCCAAATTTTTTAGTTTTTTAACATCATTTACCATCATATAGCATTGGTCACCTTTGGCTTGTATTATAAACTTTTTTATCTCCCTTCTACATGAAAACATGATAGTAGAAATTTTTGTCAACCATCACTGCCAGCCAAGTACATGGAGTAAGTAGCATTTTAAAGAAAAATATGGGTGGAATATTCCGTTAACAATTTAAGATCCCAAAAAATGGTGGAACTTCAGAATATTTTAATTCCTGCAGGTTGTATGACTCAAAGAAAAGTTGAAAACCTCCAGGTTAGAAATATTGCTTGACGTTTCATCACGTGTTGATAGTCTGGTCTAGCTAAGAATTTACTTTGTTTAACATGTCTACTAGCGTACAAAGTTATGCATTATAATTACTGTTAACTGTAACCAAGATCCAAAATCATAGTCTGCATCTTAGCATTGGCTTTTTTTAGTTAGGGCCCTGACCAGATGGTAGACTGTTTTAAGAGGTCGTGACTTCAAGATTGAAAATCCAAAATTTAAAATGCTTTTTTTGTTTTATATAAAACTCTCCCAGACAATTCAAAGGACAAAATTATTGACACTTGTACTCTTATTGCAGTCATATTTAAATGACACAGAATTATAGTGTCCTTTGCTTGTGACTTAAGGGCTAAATGCATGACGACACTGTTTTAAAACCCTTATCACTAAGCAGCCAATTCTGAAACAGAGTACTTTTCATGAATGTACAACTTGACATTCCATGAATGAAACAATATTCATACCATAGACTAACACTATTTATTGCAAAATGGATTAAGTCAGAATGTAAACGTCTAAATTTAGCTGAAAATACAGGGCTAAGAGACATCATTCAGCGAGGTCTTACAATTCCAACACATTAACTTCACATGGGGTGAATGGTGTCACACATCAAGGATTTACTGTATATGAAAGACACAAGTCTTTACAATTTAAGCAACTAAGAAATTCTGCAACAGTGGAATTCACATACAACTACTGGACATTTCTGAACTACCTTGTTTAAACACGTGCTTAATCAAGGTTAATCAAGTGACATTTACTGATTGCTTCCAGTTTAAAATATATATACATTGCTTTATCTGTACAAATAGATATTAACACTAGAATCTCTGAAGCCTACAGAGAAACTCGTGATCCTTGGCTCGAATCCTTGGCTTGGAGCTGGGAGAACTTTTTGCCCGAGTTGAGCTCTGTTAAGGCGGGGGATGGGATAGCAGGCTGCTTGTGCTGATCGACACATTTACAAAACAAAATACGCAGATGGGAGAGTTGTGAAGTGATTTAAGGTGGGCCGGGAGTTTTTTCGTAGGCTTTAGGAATTCTAGTGTCAAGAAATACATTAAAATCCAAAATCCTTTTTACTTTGAATTACTCTATTGTGTAAATTAAGGAAACGCTCACTTTTTATCACCCCCCCCTCAAACCCCCACCCACTGACGTGTGATGGGCTAATTGGTATCTCTAAGCCGTCATGATTTTGGTGTGGACATAAATTTTCCCTGCATTTGAGTACCATCCCGTTGAGGGTTTCCTACAGGCTTGCATTTTGAATAGCTGGGATAGATGCTAGCAACCTTCATATATATTTATATGTATATATGTATATATATATATATGTATATATATATATATATATATATATATATATATATATATATATATATATATATATATATATATATATATATATATATATATATATATATATATGTATATATATATATATGTATATATATATATATGTATGTATATATATATATATATGTATGTATATATATATATGTATGTATATATATATATATATATGTATATATATATATATATATGTATGTATATATATATATATGTATATATGTATATATATATGTATATATATATATATGTATATGTGTATATATACTAGCAGAATACCCGTGCTTCGCAGACCTCAAAAAGCGCTGAAGAAAACATGCATTATATAATTGAGAAGGCAGCTAAACAATAAGAAGCGAAGCGAGTGACATATACAACCATATTCATGAGTTCTGCTACTGAAACAAAGCACGATGTAAACCTACACTTTAAATTAAGTTCATAGACAGGCTGCGCTGGCGTTTGTAATTTAGTGCCTGCCCATATAAGGCCGTCCGTCAGCGGCAATCCAATAGCAAACTGCCACGGGTAAATATTCACGGGTGAAGGACTGTGCTTATGGAGAGGAAGATGAGATGGTCAGGGTGGTGTTTGACACAAACTCAGCGAAACTGCGAGAGAAAGTTTTAAGTGCCAGGACTAAGGTAACATTAAATACAGCCATGGACATAGCACGAGATGGCACCAGCACAGCTGGGAACCTTCGATGCATGTACACCGAGTGGCTCACGTGAACTGACGCAGTGCACAGATAAAAGCAACAGTTCCAAAGAGCTGAACAAAACCGAATTACACAATTGAAAAGGCAGCAAAAATATGAAGCGCCTCATACATACAAGCATATTCATAAATCCAACTACTGCGGAAACAAAGCACACGTTGGAAAAGTCAATGTCCCGCTAAAGGAAGACAGTGTAAAAACCCGTGCATGCAGTGTGTCAGGTCTCAGATAAAGAAGAAGACGAGCTGTTTATTGATGCAGTAAGAAACGAATCGATGAATGAAACCTGTCATCTTTACAACGATTGACAAACACGGAATGTAACTTGAACACAACACATCCTACAAATACGAACCTGATTGAAAGAAATAATGATAATCAAATCCTTGATGACAGCAACACTCAGTAACACTCACAAAACAAATACTGTATATTGACAGTCATGTTACGTTATTTTTAAAATGTTCCCTTTTCTTTTCTAGCTTTTTAACACACTACTTCTCTATGCGATCGCTGGTATATATATATATGTATATATATATATATAACCCGATCTACATACTCAAATAATGGATACTTTATTCGCCATCAATGATTGTTTTGGTAAAGCCATACTCAGTGTATACATTAGATGAACGGTAAAAAGTAAGGCAAGGGAGGATGACTTATTGAGGCATGCAGGCTGTAGTCTTGCGTCAACTCTATCTGAATTGCGCGATCACATTTGAAAAATATATCTTTTCAAGTTCTATTTAGTCCATATGTGTCAAACTCAAGGGCAGGGCCACATCCGCCCGGCGTGTAATTATATCCGCCCGCGAGATCATTTTATATACTGTATTATTGTTATTAAAGCCCGGTATATGAAGCGCTGGTAACACAATAAACTACAGATCCCATAATGCAGCGCTTCAGCTGCCTTGCCGAACAGTTACCGCGTTAATCAAGTCTACCTTAAGATGCTGCAAGTTATTGCAAAGCTAGCTCACACGATGCTGAAGAGAAAAGGTGATTCTGAAAATAGAGCCTTTAAAACCGATGGGAGGCTGAGTATATGTTTACTGAACCCGTGTGTCTCATTTGTGGAGCTAATGTGGCTGTAATTACAGAATTTAATCTAAGACGGCACTATAAAACAAAAAATCAGGGTAACCTGAAAGACCTGAATGCAATGCAGAAGATACAGAAAGCAGAAGAGTTAAATAAGAATCTGACACTTCAGCGGACGTTTTACCGTGCACAATCACAAAGTGATTTCAATTGAGCTGCTTTTATGGGAGACACAACCACTTGCCCCACTTTCCCTATTACCAAGTAATGTTAAACCAAGTCGTCACTACGGTGTTCCCAAATCGCACTTTGCTGATAAACTGAGCGCACTGAGTTTGCACGCGCTTTGGTGACTTTGAAGAACAAAAAAAGTCCGTCTACATGCGGCTCGAACCTTGTGCATGTTTGGTAGCACATATCTGTGTGAGAAGCTCTTCTCAGTGATAAAGACTAACAAAACAGCACACAGGAGTCGCCTCACTGATGAGCACCTGCAATCCATCCTGAGAATCTCCACAACACAGAACCTCACACCAAACAGAAACGAACCTGTGCCAAAAAGATGCCAGGCGTCCAGCTCTAAAATGACATATGAGCAAAGACAACTGAATGATTTGATTTGTTATTGCTGAAAGGAACACATTTTATTTATATTTCCAGGTTTTGTTATGCAGCATGTTCATATTTGAATTTGTATAATTTTGACAGGATATATTTTTATGGAGAGCAAAATCTTTTGGGATATTTAAAATCTAAGTTTATTTTTATAAAATATAAAATTACATAAGAGTAAAGAAATTTGAATGTTTGTTCTTTTAATGTTTACTTTATTTCTAACTTGTATAATTTAGACAGGATATATTTTTATGGAGAGCAAAATATTATAAGTTGTTTAAGGTTTGAGTTGATTTATTCAGGAATAATATTCCTGTCTGTTTTTACCATTCCTACCAAAGATATTTCTGTCGACTAAATAAAAATTCCTTCTATTTAAAATTTAAATAGAACTTGAACAAATACGATAGTTCATAATATCCACGCAGACTTGCACGTAAGAGCGGGAGTTATCCGTTTTAACAAGCAGCGTATTGCACTGATACGAAATAGCTGTGTGTGTGTATATATGTAGATATGTATGTATATGTATATATATGTTTATATATGTGTGTGTGTATGTACAGTGGTGTGAAAAACTATTTGCCCCCTTCCTGATTTCTTATTCTTTTGCATGTTTGTCATACAAAATGTTTCTGATCATCAAACATATTTAACCATTAGTCAAATATAACACAAGTAAACACAAAATGCAGTTTTTAAATGATGGTTTTATTATTTAGGGAGAAAAAAAATCCAAACCTACATGGCCCTGTGTGAAAAAGTAATTGCCCCCTGAACCCAATAACTGGTTGGGCCACCCTTAGCAGCAATAACTGCAATCAAGCGCTTATGATAACTTGCAATGAGTCTTTTACAGCGCTCTGGAGGAATTTTGGCCCGCTCATCTTTGCAGAATTGTTGTAATTCAGCTTTAATTGAGGGTTTTCTAGCATGAACCGCCTTTTTAAGGTCATGCCATAGCATCTCAATTGGATTCAGGTCAGGACTTTGACTAGGCCACTCCAAAGTCTTCATTTTGTTTTTCTTCAGCCATTCAGAGGTGGATTTGCTGGTGTGTTTTGGGTCATTGTCCTGTTGCAGCACCCAAGATCGCTTCAGCTTGAGTTGACAAACAGATGGCGGACATTCTCCTTCAGGATTTTTGGTAGACAGTAGAATTCATGGTTCCATCTATCACAGCAAGCCTTCCAGGTCCTGAAGCAGCAAAACAACCCCAGACCATCACACTACCACCACCATATTTTACTGTTGGTATGATGTTCTTTTCTGAAATGCTGTGTTCCTTTTACGCCAGATGTAACGGGACATTTGCCTTCCAAAAAGTTCAACTTTTGTCTCATCAGTCCACAAGGTATTTTCCCAAAAGTCTTGGCAATCATTGAGATGTTTCTTAGCAAAATTGAGACGAGCCCTAATGTTAACATGTTAACAGTGGTTTGCGTCTTGGAAATCTGCCATGCAGGCCGTTTTTGCCCAGTCTCTTTCTTATGGTGGAGTCGTGAACACTGACCTTAATTGAGGCAAGTGAGGCCTGCAGTTCTTTAGACGTTGTCCTGGAGTCTTTGTGACCGCCGGATGAGTCGCCTCGGCGCTTGGGGTAATGTTGGTCGGCCGCCACTCCTGGGAAGGTTCACCACTGTTCCATGTTTTTGCCATTTGTGGATAATGGCTCTCACTGTGGTCTGCTGGAGTCCCAAAGCTTTAGAAATGGCTTTATAACCTTTACCAGACTGATAGATCTCAGTTACTTCTGTTCTCATTTGTTCCTGAATTTCTTTGGATCTTGGCATGATGTCTAGCTTTTGAGGTGCTTTTGGTCTACTTCTCTGTGTCAGGCAGCTCCTATTTAAGTGATTTCTTGATTGAAACAGGTGTGGCAGTAATCAGGCCTGGGGTGGCTACGGAAATTTAACTCAGGTGTGATACACCACAGTTAGGTTATTTTTAACAAGGGGCAATTACTTTTTCACACAGGGCCATGTAGGTTTGGATTTTTTTTTTCTCCCTAAATAATAAAAACCATCATTTAAAAACTGCATTTTGTGTTTACTTGTGTTATATTTGACTAATGGTTAAATGTGTTTGATGATCAGAAACATTTTGTGTGACAAAAATGCAAAAGAATAAGAAATCAGGAAGGGGGCAAATAGTTTTTCACACCACTGTATATATATATATATATGTATTTGTGTGTATGTATGTGTGTATGTATATGTATGTGTATATGTATAGATATGTATATATATATGTTTGTGTGTGTGTGTAAATATATATATATATATATATATTTATATTTATATATATATATATATATATATATATATATATATATATATATATATATATATATGACAACAACACTCATCACTCACAACAGTGACAAAACAATAACATTGACAATCATGTTACGTTATTTTCAAAATGTTTCCTTTTCTTTTTCATTGCTTCTTTAACACACTACTTCTCCGCTGCGAAGCGCGGGTATTTTGCTATCTATACTAATAAAAGGCAAAGCCCTCACTCACTCACTCACTCACTCACTGACTCACTGACTCACTCACTGACTCATCACTAATTCTCCAACTTCCCGTGTGGGTGGAAGGCTGAAATTTGGCAGGTTCATTCCTTACAGCTTCCTTACAAAAGTTGGGCAGGTTTTATATCGAAATTCTACGCGTAATGGTCATAACTGGAAGCAGTTTTCTCCATTTACTGTAATGGAGATGAGCTTCAACGCCGTGGGCGGTTTTCGTGTGACATCATCACACCTCCCACGTAATCACGCAGCACATAGAAAATCAGGAAGACCTCAAAAAAGCGCTGAAGAAAACATATAATTGAGAAGGCAGCTAAACAATAAGAAGCGAAGAGTGACATATACAACCATATTGATGAGTTCTGCTACTTCGGAAACAAAGCACGATGTAAACCTACACTTTAAATTAAGTTTATAGACAGGCTGCCGCTGGCGTTTGTAATTTAGTGCCTGCCCATATAAGGCCGTCCCTCAGCGGCAATCCAATAGCAAACTCCACTAAATATTCACGGGTTAAGGACTGTGCTTATGCAGAGGAAGATGAGATGGTCAGCGTGGTGTTTGGCACAAACTCAGTGAAAATGCGAGAGAAAGTTTTAAGTGCCAGGACTAAGGTAACATTAAATACAGCCATGGACATAGCACGAGATGGCACCAGCACAGCTGGGAACCTTCGATGCAAGTACACCGAGTGGCTCACGGAACTGACGCAGTGCACAGATAAAAGCAACAGTTCCAAAGAGCTGAACAAAACCAATTACACAATTGAAAAGGCAGCAAAAATATAAAGCGCCTGATAAGCATATTCATAAATGCAGCTACTGTGGAAACAAAGCACACGGTGGAAAAAGTCAATGTCCCGCTAAAGGAAGACAGTGTAAAAAACCCGTGCATGCAGTGTGTCAGGTCTCAGATAAAGAAGACGAGCTGTTTATTGATGCAGTAAGAAACGAATCGATGAATGAAACCTGTCATCTTTACAACGATTGACAAACACGGAATGTAACTTGAACACAACACATCCTACAAATACGAACCTGATTGAAAGAAATAATGATAATCAAATCCTTGATGACAGCAACACTCAGTAACACAAAACAAATACTGTATATTGACAGTCATGTTACGTTATTTTTAAAATGTTCCCTTTTCTTTTTCTAGCTTTTTTAACACACTACTTCTCCGCTGATACGCTGGTATATATATATGTATATATATATAACCCGATCTACATACTCGAATAATGGATACTTTATTCGCCATCAATGATTGTTTTGGTAAAGCCATACTCAGTGTATTCATTAGATGAACGGTAAAAAAGTAAGAGCGAGGGGAGGATGACTCATTGAGGCATGCAGACTGTAGTCGCTCAACTCTATCTGAATTGCGATCACATTTGAAAAATATATCTTTTCAAGTTCTATTTAGTCCATATGTGTCAAACTCAAGGGTCAGGCCACATCCGCCCGGCGCGTAATTATATCCGCCCGAGATCATTTTATATACTGTATTATTGTTATTAAAGTCCGGGTATATGAAGCGCTGGTAACACAATAAACTACAGATCCCATAATGCAGCGCTTCAGCTGCCTTGCCGAACACTTACCACGTTAATCAAGTCTACCTTATGATGCTGCAAGTTATTGCAAAGCTAGAGTTATTGCGCACTGAGTTTGCACGGCGCTTTGGTGACTTTGAAGAACAAAAAAAGTCCGTCTACATGCGGCTCGAACCTTGTGCATGTTTGGTAGCACATATCTGTGTGAGAAGCTCTTCTCAGTGATAAAGACTAACAAAACAGCACACAGGAGTCGCCTCACTGATGAGCACCTGCAATCCATCCTGAGAATCTCCACAACACAGAACCTCACACCAAACAGAAACGAACTTGTGGCCAAAAAAAGATGCCAGGCGTCCAGCTCTAAAATGACATATGAGCAAAGACAACTGAATGATTTGATTTGTTATTGCACGTAAGAGCGGAGTCAACTGTTTTAACAAACAGCGTATTGCACTGATACTGAAATAGCTGTGTGTGTATATATGTAGATATGTATGTATATGTATATATATGTTTATATATGTGTGTGTATGTATATATATATATATATATATATGTATTTCTGTGTATATGTGTGTGTGTGTATATATGTGTGTGTATATATGTAGATATATATATGTATGTATATATGTGTATATGTATAGATATGTATATATATATATGTTTATGTGTGTGTGTGTAAATATATATATATATATATATATGACAACAACACTCATCACTCACAACAATGACAAAACAATTACATTGACAATCAGGTTACGTTATTTTCAAAATGTTTCCTTTTCTTTTCATTGCTTCTTTAACACACTACTTCTCATCCATGGCTGGTATTTTGCTATACTATATAAAAGAAAAGGCAACTTTCCTTTCTTTACACCTTTTTCCTTTTATCCCAAACCAAAGCCTTTCTCTCTTAACACTGCAGAGGACACAAAACTAATTTTCTTTAAATGCCGGTAAGGCACATTACCAGAGGCACAAATTTGAATGTTCACATAGAAAATGTAATTTCAATGTACCTGTACTTCTTAAAACGTTAATGTTAACTTATAGACTATAATTTATTATTTTTCCCTTGCACTCAGTGACCAAACCTATACACACACATATAGACACATACAAACATACACACAAGTATATGTATGTGTATATATATACACACACACACACACACACATACATACACACATGTATATAATTTGTGTGTGTGTATGTATGTAGTGTGTGTATATATGATGTAGATAGGTATGTATGTGAGTGTGTGTATATGTAGATATGTGTATAGATATGTAGATATGAAGATATATATATATATATGTGTATATATATATATGTGTATATATATATATGTATGTATGTATGTGTGTGTGTGTGTGTGTGTGTGTGTGTATGACAGCAGCAATCCAAGCTGTGAGAAAACAGTAAAAGGAGGCGTGTCAGACGTCGTGGTACATTTTCTGATGCAGCTACCGAAAACAACTTTGTGACGCTGCGGCCAAATACACAAAACAATTACTTTGACAATCATGTTACATTATTTTTAAAATGTTTCCTTTTCTTTCTCTTTCCTTCTTTAACACACTACTTCTCCGCTGCCAAGCGGTATATATATATATAGATAGATAGAGAAATATATATATAGATAGATATGAGAACAACACTCATATCAATGACAAAACAATTACATTAACAACCATGTTACGTTAGTTTTAAAATTTTTCCTTTTCTTTTTCGTACCTTCTTTAACACACTACTTCTCCGTCTGCGAAGCGCGGGTATTCTGCTATATAGATAGATAGATAGATAGAGGTATATATATATAGATAGATAGAGATATATACATATATATATAGATAGATATGAGAACAACATAGATAGATAGATAGATAGATAGATAGATAGAAATGAGAACAACACTCATATCAATGACAAAACAATTACATTAACAATCATGTTACGTTATTTTTTAAATTTTTCCTTTTCTTTTTCGCCTTCTTTAAAACACTACTTCTCGCCAGGCGGGTATTCTGCTAGTATACTAATAAAAGGAAAAGCCCTCACTGACTCATCACTAATTCTCCAATTTCCCTTGTGGGTGGAAGGCTGAAATTTGGTAGGTTCATTCCTTACAGCTTACTTACAAAAGTTGGGCAGGTTTCATTTCGAATTTTTATGCGTAATGGTCATAACTGGGACCTATTTTTCTCCATATAATGTAATGGAGTTGAGCTCGATGGCCGTGAGGGGCGGAGTTTCGTGTGACATCATCACGCCTCCCACATAATCACGTGAACTGACTGTCAACTCAGTACATAGAAAACAAGGAAGAGCTCCAAAAAGCGCTGAAGAAAACATGCATTATGCAATTGAGAAGGCAGTGAAACAATAAGAAGCGACCGAGTCACACATACAGCCATATTCATGAATACAGCTACTTCGGAAACAAAGCACGGTGTAAACCTAAAGTTTAAATTAAGTTCATAGACAGGCTGTTGCTGGCATTTGTCATGCCCACGGCTAATGCGCGATACAAGTTTAATGGGAGGACGCAGGATATAAAAGAAGTTTTGATCACTTTGTAACTAAGTTAAAATTACTGGTGAAGGGCTGTGCTTATGCAAATTCCGAGTGGGGGGATTGACAGTTAAGGCGGGTGGGAGAGTCACATCATCATCTCTCCTCCCATTCACCTCATTTCGCTGTGAGCTGAGCTAACGCAGTCTTGAGGAACCAACTTTGTGACCCTGCCACCAAATACTCACAGAAAAATCCACAAGTTAATACACACGCTGTCTCTAGAGTTTCTCCACACTCTGAATCCTCCAGGCACTACTTACAAAAGGTTACATTGACAATCGTGTTACGTTATTTTTAAAATGTTTCCTTTTCTTAGCACAAGCACAGCTGAGAAGCTTCGATGCATTTGCTCTATAACGCGTTAAAAAATAACGCATTTAATCAACATATTAACTGATAATAACAGCAGCAATCCAAGCTGTAAGAAAACACTAAAAAGGAGGCGTGTCAGACGTCGTGGTACATTTTCTGATGCAGCTAGACGAAAACAACTTTGTGACGCTGTCGTTAAATACACAAAACAATTACTTTGACAATCATGTTACGTTATTTTTAAAATGTTTCCTTTTCTTTTTCATAACTTCTTTAACACACGACTTTGCTGCGAAGCAAAATACCCGCGCTTCGCAGCGGAGAAGTAGTGTTTTAAAGAAGTAAAGAAAAGGAAACATTTTGAAAATAATGTAACATGATTGTCAATGTAATTGTTTTGTGACTGTTATGAGTGTTGCTGTCATCAAGGATTTGATTATCATTATTTCTTTCAATCAGGTTTGTATTTGGAGGTTGTGTTGTGTTGAAGTTATATTCCGTGTTTGTCAACCGTTGTAAAGATAACAGGTTTCATTCATCGAAGTGTTCACTACCCAAATCGGTACTCATGAATCTAAGATGTTTAACAGGCATTCCTGGTATTAAATTGTGGATTTGCCTGCGAATATTTAGCAGCAGCTTGTCTATGAACTTAATTTAAACTTAAGCTTTACACCTTGCTTTCCTATTGATATGTCTACAAAGGCTTGTTCAGATTCAGAGGGTTGTTCCTTTTTCTTACTGCATCAATAAACAGCTCGTTTTCCTCTTTATCTGAGACATCACACACTGCATGCACGGGTTTACCTTTCCCAGTCCTGCAAACTTTAGTGAAGTGGTTCAATTTACCACATTTTTTACACTGTCGTCCTTTAGCTGGACATTGACTTTTTCCACCGTGTGCTTTTTTTCCGCAGTACCTGCACTTATGAATATGCTTGTATGCGTCACATGCTTCATATTCTTTTGCTGCCTTCTCAATTGTGTAATGCGCTTTTTGTTCAGTGCTCTTTGGAGCTCTTGCTTTTTGTGTGCGTACTGCGTTCACAGTCAGTTCACATGAACTGCTCGGAGTAAATGCATCGAAGGTTCTCGGCTGTGGTTGTGCTATCTTGTGCGATCTTGCGATGTCCACGGCTTTATTTAATGTTAGCTCAGACCTAGCACTTAAGTTTCTCTCGCACTTTCGCTGAGTTTGTGCCAAACACTATTCTATCCCTGACCATCTTATCTTCGTTTGCATAAGCACAGTCCTTCGCCAGCAATTTTATCTCCGTTAAAAAGTGATCAAAAGCCTCGTTTATACCTTGCGTCTTCTCATTAAACTTGTATCTCGCGAATATCGTATTCGTCTTAGGCATGACAAACAGCAGTGGCAGCGTGTCTATGAACTTAATTTAAAGTTAAGCTTTACACCTTGCTTTCCTATTTGTTTGCATAAGCACAGTCCTTCACCAGTAATTTTAACTCCATTATAGCAGTTTTAACTCCGTACAAAGTGATCAAAAGTCTCGTTTATACCCTTCGTCTTCTCATTAAACTTGTATCTCGTGAATATCATATTCGTCGTAGGCATGACAAACGCCAGCGGCAGTGTGTCTATGAACTTAATTTAAACTTAAGGTTTACACCGTGCTTTGTTTCCGCAGTAGCTGCACATATGAATATGCTTGTATGCGTCACTCACTTCATATTCTTTTGCTGCCTTCTCAATTGTGTAATTGCGTTTTTTGTTCAGCACTTTTTGGAGCTCTTGCTTGTTCTCTGCGTACTGCGTTCACAGTCAGTTTACGTGAGCCGCTCGGAGTACATGCATCGAAGGTTCTCAGTCGTGCTTGTGCTACCTTATGCGATCTTGCGATGTCCACGGCTTTATTTAATGTTAGCTAAGACCCAGTACTTAAAAGTTTCTCTCGCACTTTCGCTGAGTTTGTGCCAAACACTAGTCTATCCCTGACCATCTCATCTTCGGTCCACAGTCCTTCACCCGCGAATATTTATATATATATATATATATATATATATATATAGTGAAACCACGGTTCACGACCATAATTCGTTCCAAAACTCACTGGTTCTAAACTGATTTGGTGATGAACCGAAGTAATTTCCCCCATAGGATTGTATGTAAATACAATTAATCCGTTCCAGACCATACGAACTGTATGTAAATATTTTTTTTAAAGATTTTTAAGCACCAATGTAGTTACTTTTACCATAGAATGCATAACGTAATAGTAAACTAAATGTAGAAACATTGAATAACACTGAGAAAACCTTGAACAACACAGAAAACTAACACTGCAAGAGTTTGCGCTATAGCGCTAGGAACCGCTCGTTAAAAACACTTTTTTTTAATGAGTTTTAAGCACAGTGAAAAAAATTAACATTTGAAAAATCCGTATTTTAATAAACCACCATGAAAAGTAACATTGCAACAATGCAAGCTACGAACCGATCTCTGTAAACAGAAGTGAAGTGGAGGTTAAAATCCAATAGAAAAAAGTCATTAAATACGAGGTTAAGACAATGCTCGGATCTGTCTCTTTAAAATGAAGCTTGGTCCATTCTTTAACTGCCTTCTTGGCCTTATGTGTCCAGCCTTCTCTCTCTCTCTCTCGTACGCATGTGTGTGTGTGTGTGTGTGTCTCAAGTGCACGCGCGGTTATGTCTGTGTGTGTCTCTCGCACGCACGCGCGTCTGTGTGTCTCCCGCACGCGCGCGTCTGTGTGTCGCTCTCTCTCATGCGCGTCTGTGTGTGTCTCTCTCTCTTGCGCATCTGTGTGCGTCTCTCTCTCGCGCGTGTCTGTGTGCGTCTCTCTGTCTCGCGCGTGTCTGTGTGCGTCTCTCTGTCTCGCGCGTGTCTGTGTGCGTCTCTCTGTATAGCGCGTGTCTGTGTGCGTCTCTCTGTATAGCGCGTGTCTGTGTGTGTCTCTCTGTATAGCGCGTGTCTGTGTGTGTCTCTTTGTATTGCGTGTGTCTCTCTCGCCCGTGTCTGTGTCTCTCTCGCGCGTGTCTGTGTGTGTGTTCTGCTGTCTGTGTGTGTGTATCTCTCTCGTGCATGCATGTCTGTGTGTGTCTCTTTCTCATGTGAGTGTCCCTCTCTCTCTCGCTGCACAGGGAGAGACTGAACACGTGCGGAAATCATCGGCGCGCATAAACCGAAAGGGAAACTGGCTTGTTTGTATACCAAGTGTGTGGTCGTGAACAGATACAAAAGTTTGGCAACTTTTTGGTCGGAAACTGATTTGTACGTGTTCCGAGACATTCGTGAACCGAAGTTCCACTTTATATATACAGTGGAACCTTGGGTCACGACCGTAATTCGTTTCAAAACTCTGGTCGCAACACGATTTGGTTGTGACCCGAAGAGATTTCCCCCATAGGATTGTATGTAAATACAATTAATCCGTTCCAGACTGTACAAGCTGTATGTATATATTTTTTTTAAAGATTTTTAAGCACAAAAATAGTTAATTATACCATAGAACGCACAGTGTTATAGTAAACTAAATGTAAAAACATTGAATAACACTGAGAAAACCTTGAACAGAGAAAACTAACATTGCACGTTTACGCTATAGTCTTATGATCCGTTCTCTGTAAACACACTGCACAAGGAAAAAAATGAACATGTGAAAAATCCTTAATTTATACAAAAACTAAACATAAACAAACAAGAAAAATAACCTTGCATGAGTTGAGTTCTGGCATGAAGGAAGTGATGAGGAACTTGGTGGAGAGGAAATTACAGATTTGAGGTAAAGTCTGTGAAGACGCGGGTTCTCTGCATGCTCCCATCTCGCTTCCGGGAGCCCTTAAACCTGTCACTGTCGGTAATATTACCGATGAGCACGACAGTGAAGCACTACAATGGAGCAATTAGATGGTGCAAAAAGTACCAAGTGCTTTTATTAAAATCAAAAAAACAACAATCAAAAACAAAGTCCAATTAAAGTGCAGTGCTTTCAGAATCGTTCAATAAATAAATGATCCCATAAAAACAGAAGTGAAGTGGAGGTTAAAATCTAATAGAATGCTCGAAGCAGTCTCTTTAAAACCAAGCCCGGTGCATTCTTTAACTGCCTTACTGCCTTCTCTAACTGCCTTCTCGCACTCTCTCGCTCACTGCACAGGGAGAGACTGAACATGTGCGGAAATCATCGGCGCGTACGAACTGGAAGGGAAACTGGCTTGTTCATCACCCAAATGTATGATCGTGAACAGATCTATTATTTCCACTCGAAAACTCCAGCAGTTCAGTCACTCCCAGGTAATGAAACAAGGCATGAGCTGGGAAAACTTAGTGAATGTTCTGCGACAGTGGGGGATGGAATAGCCAGCTGCTTGCTGCTTGTTTTAATCGGCACATTTAGAAGACAAAAGACTCTGGCGGAGAGGTGTGAACAGTTTTAAGGTGGGCCGGATCTGCGAGTTTTTTCGTAGACTCTGGTAATTCTAGCGTTAATGTATTGAGCTGAGTGCTTTGGGGACATACTGTATTTAGGGTTTAAACTTTAAAAATAGGCATTTAAAAGGCATTTTTTAACCACACCCAAAAGTCACGGTTTTTCACAATTCGTGGGTGCTCTAGGAACGTAACCCCCGCAAATTTTGGGGGTGTACTATATATATATTATACTATACATACAGTGGTGTGAAAAACTATTTGTCCCCTTCCTGATTTCTTATTCTTTTGCATGTTTGTCACACAAAATGTTTCTGATCATCAAACACATTTAACCATTAGTCAAATATAACACAAGTAAACACAAAATGCAGTTTTAAATGATGGTTTTATTATTTAGGGAGAAAAAAATCCAAACCTACATGGCCCTGTGTGAAAAAGTAATTGCCCCCTTGTTAAAAAAATAACCTAATTGTGGTGTATCACACCTGAGTTCAATTTCTGTAGCCACCCCCCAGGCCTGATTACTGCCACACCTGTTTCAATCAAGAAATCACTTAAATAGGAGCTGCCTGATACAGAGAAGTAGACCAAAAGCACCTCAAAAGCTAGACATCATGCCAAGATCCAAAGAAATTCAGGAACAAATGAGAACAGAAGTAATTGAGATCTATCAGTCTGGTAAAGGTTATAAAGCCATTTCTAAAGCTTTGGGACTCCAGCGAACCACAATGAGAGCCATTATCCACAAATGGCAAAAACATGGAACAGTGGTGAACCTTCCCAGGAGTGGGCGGCCGACCAAAATTACCCCAAGAGCGCAGAGACGACTCATCCGAGAGGTCACAAAGACCCCAGGACAACGTCTAAAGAACTGCAGGCCTCACTTGCCTCAATTAAGGTCAGTGTTCACGACTCCACCATAAGAAAGAGACTGGGCAAAAACGGCCTGCATGGCAGATTTCCAAGACGCAAACCACTGTTAAGCAAAAAGAACATTAGGGCTCGTCTCAATTTAGCTAAGAAACATCTCAATGATTGCCAAGACTTTTGGGAAAATACCTTGTGGACTGATGAGACAAAAGTTGAACATTTTGGAAGGCAAATGTCCCGTTACATCTGGCGTAAAAGGAACACAGCATTTCAGAAAAAGAACATCATACCAATAGTAAAATATGGTGGTGGTAGTGTAATAGTCTGGGGTTGTTTTGCTGCTTCAGGACCTGGAAGGCTTGCTATGATAGATGGAACCATGAATTCTACTGTCTACCAAAAAATCCTGAAGGAGAATGTCCGGCCATCTGTTCGTCAACTCAAGCTGAAGTGATCTTGGGTGCTGCAACAGGACAATGACCCAAAACACATCAGCAAATCCACCTCTGAATGGCTGAAGAAAAACAAAATGAAGACTTTGGAGTGGCCTAGTCAAAGTCCTGACCTGAATCCAATTGAGATGCTATGGCATGACCTTAAAAAGGCGGTTCATGCTAGAAAACCCTCAAATAAAGCTGAATTACAATAATTCTGCAAAGATGAGTGGGCCAAAATTCCTCCAGAGCGCTGTAAAAGACTCATTGCAAGTTATCGCAAACGCTTGAGTGCAGTTATTGCTGCTAAGGGTGGCCCAACCAGTTATTAGGTTCAGGGGGCAATTACTTTTTCACACAGGGCCATGTAGGTTTGGATATTTTTTTTTCTCCCTAAATAATAAAAACCATCATTTAAAAACTGCATTTTGTGTTTACTTGTGTTATATTTCACTAATGGTTAAATGTGTTTGATGATCAGAAACATTTTGTGTGACAAACATGCAAAAGAATAAGAAATCAGGAAGGCGGCAAATAGTTTTTCACACCACTGTATAACCTCAATATTATACTATACAGGTTAACAAAACAGGAAGATGTGAAAATTAAGCTAACATCAGTTTGGAAAACAGGAAAAGCAAAACTACACATGACAACATCATTCAACATTTACGTATCCTAGAAAAATAAACTGCTGAGCCTACCTCTGGCAATTCTTCAGCACATTGTGGTCCACACTTGTGGACATAATTGTTATTGCAAGAAATGTCTGATTGTGTGACATTGCCTTACTTGGTCAAGTGGATAGTACATAGCAAAGTAACTTGACTCCAGTGTGCATGCACAAGATATGGGTAATAAATCTGGTTAAAAGTGAAGCTTTGAGACGAGTTTAAGGTAAGAGGTGCATCATCACAGGAATGATTGTGTATGTACATATATTTTTGTAAACATTTGTTTTCTCTTTATAAGTAATCTGATTTGACTAACCTAGCTTTGTCTTATTAATCTTCAGTAAGAATCCATGGCATAATCATTCTTGTATATCCTTGAGCAATTGCACCACTACACTGCAAATATCTTAATATTTCTACATAAATCCTGCTGTATGTGTGGATCTTTAACATCTGAACTTTATTATCACCTGAATTATGTTCGCCTTCTTCATTGTTCACACAATTGAAATGAAATGCATGAGAGGGTTTAAGGATAACAGCCTCATTGGCAAATGTCTTCCGGAGTTGCAGAAGTTTTATATAGCACTTTTGACAACAGGAGAAAAATGCAAAATATAAATAAATGCACTTCATATTAGTAAACTGAGTCTTGCAGTGTACTTTAAGTGAAGTTATGATGTAAGACATATTCATAAGTACATTTACCGGAACCAGCTAGATTCAAATTGCGTTAGTAACTAAATAAATTTAACATGTTAATGGCTTGCTGGTTTTTGTACCAGGCTCTGTATTTTGTAAATTTTTATTACATAATTAAAGTAGAAAACACATGACTTCATTTTTTATGATGTGTTTGTGCAGCAATAATTGAAAGTCCTGTTTTGCCCATCAAGAGTTTGTTCCTGCCTTGCATTCCGTACTGCTTGGAGAGGCTGCAAAACAAAAATATACTAGCATAACCAAAAATGGTCAAATACCAAACACCTGTTTCTAGTGTAAAATACCATGAAGAAAAAAGATCAGATTTCATGGAGCGATGGAAAGAGACGTTGCCATGCTATTCTGCAAGCAAATAATTTGTAGATTAAGGGCATTAGGCAGTGGGTCATAGAGGTCTGTTCATTTGTAGACCAAACTATGCACGTTGCAATGTATTACTTACCAAAAAAGAATGTTATATTTTGTACTTGCACACACTGTGCTGAATGGCTACAGCAAGGTGGCTGTTTTTATATTAAAAAAATAAAAACACATTTTAATAATTCCTTGAAAGTGCTAGCTGTGATAAAATATTGTTATATTTAACTCAAAATGATGAACAAATAAATTCCACAATGATTGGAATTTGCTCAGGTAGAGTACCACAAAAACCACAGATTCAAAGTCATTCAGCTTTTAAGTTATGGGTTAGGCAGGACTATTCACTGTGTTTTCTAAAGTTGCGATAGTCTTTATTGTTTAAGTATGTTACAGATGACAAAGCTTCACATTTATGGGCAGATCACCTTGAAAAATTAATGACAGGATGGGAGTGCCTGACAATTACACTGTCTTTGACATTGAGAGAGAGACATTTTTGTCATGAAGCGAGAGGAGAATATAAAATAAAGCAATATTTATACATGCTGTAGGTAACTATATGGATTTCCAGTGATGTTATTGACATGGTAAAAATTCTTTGCATCTTCATATTAGAATACTTGCTACACTTAAGAGACTGTAACAGAAATCTCACAAAACAATATAATGAAAATTTTCATTCACAATATGAAACTTTTGCAAAATATATTTTTTTAAAAATGTGTTATTGTAATTAAAAATAAAACTGTAGTGCTGTAGAACCTAAGATATGACTAAAATCTTTCTTGTCCTTTTTCAGTTTTTTTACATTGACACTCACTGATTCTGATTTCTTTGTAGTTGAGTGTCTAACCTTTTCTTCAAAAAAATAAAACACAAAAAAAAAGAGATGGCATATCGAAAGTTTGAAACATGGCAGCAAATTCATTTGTGCAGAAAAGGTTGGTGAAAATGCAGGTGAAAATGCAGATGAATTATTGGTCACTTCTGAGTGGAAGTGTTATGAAAAGATTGGGCCCAATCAAGATAAACTGACATTAACAACAACATACAGTAAATTGTATATCTATTCATCCATTTTACGAGGGTGGTAAGATGGAGAAGCAAGCCAGATACCAGTTCTGGATGAAGAGCCATCACTTTCCTTTGTTTACCCTCACACCAGGTCCTTTTGTAAGTCATTATGTATGGGAGAGTAGACCAGAGTAGTCTGAGGACAGTGCGTGTTTGCACTGAAGACGAGTCTCAGATGGCCAGCTTGGGTCTCTCACAGTCCACGGCAATCTGTAAACTTGTGCCTTGTTCACATGGATGACAAATAACAATATGTCAAAAAGAAAATAGTTGTTTGAGCTTTTCACTGCCTGTGCTAACCCTAAACAAGACATTGTGAAACGTAACTTCAGTTTAAAACTTGTCAATGAAGTGTAGTAATGGCATCCCAGTGCTGAGAGTGATTTGAGCCTTTTGGTTCAGTTTGGTGAAATAAATTCAGATCACTGACTGAGTAATTTGTTTTTTTATTTCAACATCTTTCATCCCAATTACTTCACCAATCCCAGAAACCATTCTGCACAATCTCTTCTTTCCTTAGATAATTTGATAAAAATTATACTGGCATAGAAAAAAAAGGAATTATAGATGCCATGCTTTATAAATATACATCTTTTGAAAATAAAGAAGCCAAATATGCTAACTTTCTTTCTTATTTGTGACCTGTGTGTACATGGTACATCAAGGAGTTCCAAAAATTGGCTCAGTTATTATTTGTTGAGAAATGGGTAATCAGGATGGTTACTCAGAAGTAGTATATTAACTGAATAATTCACCGTCTAATTCACCATTACTGCCACTTCTTGTATTTTACTCATGCCACCTATTAAGGTTGCCCACCCTTTATGTTGTTTATGTGCCACCTATTTATTTTTCTGCTTTTTAGTGGTATCTGTTTAGTTTTATTTTCTCAAAACCTTTGGATTAAACAGTATGATTACTATGCCAACATCAGTACACCCTTACTTGTGGTGAAATTCAGTTAACAGTTTAACTGCTGGTTTTGGGCAGTGAAGTAAGATTGCATTGCTGTAAATTGCGGAGACAATAAAGTTTAGGTTTGATCCTAAAAAGGAGAAATATTGTGTTTTATTGTCTTCTTCCTTTCTGTGTGTACCAGCTAAAGAACTCACTAACATCTAGTGTGTCTTGTGTGTTGAAATCTTCAAAAAACAGGCCTTTTTTCCATTCTAATCCTTCATCCATCAGTTTATGTATCCTGTTTATGGCAGTGTTTAGAGTAATGGAGCCAGGGTGTAATGCAGCAGTGTTAGTCACATTTAGGAACCAGCTCTGTGGGAAAGTTCAAAGAAGGACTGAGGAAAAAATCCATGCAGACACACAGAGAATGCATAAGGTGGCACAGACTATATGGAGGATTAAAGGATTATACCCAGTCCCTAGAGGTTGTATCACCCAGCTACACAACCATTTTTATTAGATTTTACTATTAAGGACAACACAAAAATGACCAGCATTTTTGTAGGCAAAGCATCATGAACAGAAACTGGAGAAAGTAAATGCCTGAACACCAAATACAGGTGCCGGTCATAAAATTAGAATATCATGACAGAGTTGATCTATTTCAGCAATTCCATTCAAAAAGTGAAACTTGTATATTAGATTCATTCATTACACACAGACTGATGTATTTCAAATGTTTATTTCTTTTAATTTTGATGATTATAACTGACAACTAATGAAAGTCCCAAATTCAGTATCTCAGAAAATTAGAATATTGTGAAAAGGTTCAATACTGAAGACACCTGGTGCCGCACTCAAATCAGCTAATTAACTCAAAACACCTGCAAAAGCCTTTAAATGGTCTCTCAGTCTAGTTCTGTAGGCTACACAATAATGGGGAAGACTGCTGACTTGACAGTTGTCCAAAAGACGACCATTGACACCTTGCACAAGGAGGGCAAGACACAAAAGGTCATTGCTAAAGAGGCTGGCTGATCACAGAGTTCTGTGTCCAAGCACATTAATAGAGAGGCGAAGGGAAGGACAAGATGTGGTAGGAAAAAGTGTACAAGCAATAGGGATAACCACTTGTACCCTGGAGAGGATTGTGAAACAAAACCCATTAAAAACTGTAGGGGAGATTCACAGTGGACTGCAACTGGAGTCAGTGCTTCAAGAACCACCACGCACAGACGTATGTAAGACATGAGTTTGAGCTGTCGCATTCCTTGTGTCAAGCCACTCTTGAACAAGAGACAGCGTCAGAAGCTTCTCGCCTGGGCTAAAGACAAAAACTGGACTGCTGCTGAGTGGTCCAAAGTTCTGTTCTCTGATGAAAGTAAATTTTGCATTTCCTTTGGAAATCAAGGTCCCAGAGTCTGGAGGAAGAGAGGAGAGGCACAGAATTCACATTGCTTGAGGTCCAGTGTAAAGTTTCCACAGTCAGTGATGGTTTGGTGTGCCATGACATTTGCTGGTGTTGTACCATTGTGTTTTCTGAGGTCCAAGGTCAACGCAGCCGTCTACCAGGAAGTTTTAGAGCACTTCTTGCTTCCTGCTGCTGATGAACTTTATGGAGATGCAGATTTCATTTTCCAACAGGACCTGGCACCTGCACAAAGTGCCAAAACTACCAGTAACTGGTTTAAGGACCATGGTATCCCTGTTCTTGATTGGCCAGCAAATTCTCCTGACCTTAACCACATAGAAAATTTATGGGGTATTGTGAAGAGGAAGATGCAATACTCCAGACCCAACAATTCAGAAGAGCTGAAGGCCACTATCAGAGCAACATGGGCTCACATAACACCTGAGCAGTGCCACAGACTGATCGACTCCATGCCACACCGCATTGCTGCAGTAATCCAGGCCAAAGGACCCCCAACTAAATATTGAGTGCTGTACATGCTCATACTTTTCATGTTCATACCTTTCAGTTGGCCAACATTTCTAAAAATCCTTTTTTTGCATTGGTCTTAATTGATATTCTAATTTTCCGAAATACTGAATTTGGGACTTTCATTAGTTGTCAGTTATAATCATCAAAATTAAAAGAAATAAACATTTGAAATACATCAGTCTGTGTGTAATGAATGAATCTAATATACAAGTTTCATTTTTTGAATGGAATTACTGAAATAAATCAACTTTGTCATGATATTCTAATTTTATGACCAGCACCTGTATTATGGTAAGAGCATTAAAATGATCTAATAAATGGTTATTTTGTAGTATTAGTAATAGTAATAAGTTCCTGACACCCGTTTGTGAATGGCTGGACCCTCTGAATGCCTATAGGACAGCTGTTGTAGTTAAGTATTCTTAATTTAACTAAGTTCACATTAAGCATGCATTTATTCATTTCTAAAAAGATGTGTTCTTAGAACTTGAAAATTTTAGAGTAATGGATTTCCTTTTAAATCCTGTTGTCATAGTAAACAGAGCGTGACAGAACTGATCTTATTTGCAAATGTTGCAATCTGAGGAGATCCAGAGGCTCAGATTTCTTTACATTTTTTACCTTATAAAAACTATTGCACCCTACTGTAATAAGTACAGCGGGCTGAACTACTGTACAACCAACCTTCTCATTGATGATTCGGTTGAGAACATAAATAACTAGATATATTAGAAAAGATTAAACAGTATTTTAATTTCCTGGTTAAATATATTTTAATCATATAACTTATCAGTCATTCCATCTGTATTTTTGAATATCTGCTCATTTTTAATATGATAAACAATTTACAATAACTTGTTGTAGGTTTTTGGCAAAGCCTTTTAGCAATCAGTGACTGTGGCTCACACATAGGTGAGATGTTATCACATTAATTAAAACCTTTCTGTTGAAAAAATACAGCCAAACCAGGAAAAAAAAAAAAAAGAAATTGCACGCAACAGAAAACTCACAGGCTTGTTCCTTTGCTGGAGTCATTAAAAAACAAAAGAGGCAGAGTGAATTATTTTTTTATGTGTTGCTAAAATGTTTTAAAATAATACGTTTGACAGTCTGTAAAGCAAATTATTACTTTCTTTTTGCCATGTTGAACAATTTGGTTCCAATTCTTGCATCCAATACAGTATATAGTATCATGGTGTGGTAGTTAGCACTGAAGTCCTACTAGCACGTGGCTCTTAGTGTGTCATCCATCTGATTTAATATCTGTTTGAAACTGTTTACTTTACCCCATGTTTTCCCTCTAGGCAAAAGCACAAACTGACATATTTCTATATGCAGTCACTAAATAAGACCAAATACTTTTTCCTTTGGTACTCTGTCCATCATTTTCTGCTTTGTGCACATCACACTGTAAGATCTTTAAGCTCCTGTAATGCCTAAATTTCATGACAATGCTAGTAGATTATTAGTATTTATAAACTAGAAGCATAATGTGTTTTGAATCCTTTAAAAATTACATTGCTGTCTTCTATTTTTATTTTTATTGATGATATTACACATGTCCCTTAAGAAATCAAACCATATTAGTTTATATCTATCATGCATTGTTTTTTTATTAGCTCCTACTGTACATGATTATAATCTGGAAGTTTAAGATTTTTTGTTGTGACCCAGTTTTGACCCTTTTTGTGTCTTCACCACCCACAATCGCCACTGAGCATCATCCACGGCATATATCCACTTTGTAGAATTGGCGCAGATCTGAGATGGTGGGGCCCTATTGGTAGGGTGCCCACAACATCCCCCAACACTAGAAATTTGTGTCAGACTTTGTCCAGTTGGTTCAGGGCTGTTCCCCTTGGAGAATCGCCAGTGATTGTCATCCTTTGGGATTGTCTCTCTTGTACAGTCATTGCTGATCATCATCCTTGAGAGGTATGTCTTGTGGAGAATCGCCGCCAATTGTCATCCCATCATGACAGTTTCCCCTTGCCTGCATTGACCCTTTGAAAGGCATTCCACAAACCATTCACAACCCTTTCCCATTAGCTACTAATGTGATTCACAAAACATGACACACCCCAATTTCAGACATCACACACCTCAAAATGGGTCACAACCCATAATTTAAGAATCCTGCATCCAAGGATGGCCAGACCTCAAAAATTTCTGTAGCTGCTGAAGGAAGTATAGGAAATAGTTATTTCAAGGAACAACTTTTGCCTCCACTAACTGAAATCCAAGAGCATTTTGCACAAAGTTTAAAAAAAGAAAAAACTCTACCTTATCACAATAGTGAACGTAATCTATTTAGATTCATTAATTCCAGAAAAAATACAAATTAAGCAGTGTAGACATTCAATTCCTTTTTTAAAAAAAATGTGAAAACATAAACAATATATTGAATATAAACAAATTGATATAAATTTAATAAAATCCAAAAAAAAACATGCTTAATACACAGTAAGTTAGTAGTCAGACCAAGGACCAATATGTCAGTCAGGGATAAGGTCGATGATATACAGCCAACAGTAGCTGTGTGTATGATTCTGCTTTAGAATTTCTACATTTATTTTACTTAAGGTGTATGTTTAAAAAATTGTTAAGTAATCATCCAATGTTGCTAGCTTAACATTTCAAAGACCCAATTTGTAGCCAGTTATTATTATCCCCATTGCCGTAAAGGTAGTATAACAGCAGGCAGTCTGACAGTGCAGCTGATGTCGCCAGTGTCACAGAGTCAAAGGACTACAGTGATCAGAGTAGGGTTCTCCAGGCCAACATTAAGGCAGATTTAAATGAGAGACCATAGTGATTGTTAAAGGTTCAATTGGAGAGGAATTGGGTCTGAAGAAGTTTTGAGTAAGAGAAAGAGAGGGTGATCACAACAAGTGAACATGAGCAGAGCAGGAGGGAACAGCACTGAAGTACCAGTGTTTACAATAGTACAATGGTGTCAGATCATTGAGGGCTGCAGATATTTGTTCTAACCAGTTTCTCAATTAGTAAAAAAAATTCTTTATACTTGTTTGGTACTGCTGCTAATGGAGTATAATGCCCTTGCCTTAACTTAAATTTTTTTTTTTTTTTTTAAGATTACAATCTTAAAAATTATTTTTTTATTTCTTAACCAGCATCCAAACAATAAAGAGATGCAAAAGTTGTTATCCAATAACCATTAGTTTTATCCTGTTGTGACTACAGTATGCGTCCATCTTACAATATCTGTTTCAATAAGAAATTGGAAAAGAACAAAGTAAAAGTCTAAGATATGGTATTCTGGTTTGCTCCAAGAACAACAAATGCACTCTTAGAAAAAGAAAATCACCAATTTTGGAAATGTTTTTATGGTTTTGTGTGTGATCTGTTTCTTTAATAGCAAGAAGTAGCTAAAAGAAAAATGGTGGTTCACCAGGAAATGAGTCTTTCATTTACATTCATTTCTAGATAAGCGACTTCTTTTTACTGTTAACTTACTTAAAGCAGCAGAAGAGAGAAGCTGGTGTATAAGTTGCTTGTGCACACACACCTCTCCTGTTCTTTGACTAACTGGTATTGTTGTTTTGAATGAATGTTAGAAGAGTAAAAGGGAAAAAATTTACAAAACATATAAGCCTGAGTTTGAAACTGTAAGCTAATCCATAATTGAACTCATGCAGGATATTCCTCTGTTTTAAGACAGTCAAGTTAGCAGATTCCTCCTTGTTTTTCAATGGGAGATTTACATATTTAAAAAACTTGCATATTGTCCTCTATTATATCTCACTGAGATTTAAACTCTCCCTAAAAAATTTCTTGAAGAGTAAATGTGCCACATTTGCACAAAATCAGTCATCTGTGATTAGAAACCATACCAGGTGCTATTCCGCCCTCTTCAAAGAGTACCCCTTTCTTCAAATAGACAGATAGACAACTCCTTCCAAACATGTAGAAATAATTGCTTATTTATTGCATCAGCTCTTCGGTATACCAACTGGTTGAAACAAAATAAAAAATGGTACAAAAAAAAGTGATTACACAAAGGATTGGAAAGATGTGTTGACAGACCATGCAGAGCTGATCATGTGCTTTATCAATTAATGTGTGCAGGGAAAGCAAAATGGCTATCATGAAGTCAGAGGGCAATTGCCATAATAACTAAACCAGCAGTTCCCAAACTTGTTCTTGGAGACTATGTTGCTGCAGTTTTGTTTCAACCAGTTTCTTTTTTTAATTGGACTTCTAGCCTAATTAAGTGACCTGTTATTTCCCAGTTTCTGTGTATTAGGGTCAACGTTGAAATTGCAAATTTAAATTTGGTAATGTTGTTAAAATGTACTAATCAGTTATACAAGCATAATTTTTTGTTTATTTATTTTTTTTATATATATATATATAAACAGTGTTTTCAGCCTGATATTCATTCTGCTTTTCCTGGTGTTCTGGTTATATAATCCATTATTTACTAATTAGTGGGTCTGACACTGAAGTAATTGTAGTCTTTCGTCATTCAGTGTTGTTTACTGGGTGGTGTGTCATATCTCCAGAGGAGATGCGGCTTCTCAATGGTTTCAAAAAGAAGCCAATTGTGCAAGTTTTGCAGAGTCCCAGGCTAACATTTAAAATGAGAGAGAGTAGTACTTATCAGATTGAGTGCAATGGCATACGAGAGAGTGGAAGAGAGAGGCAGCTCCTTATAGAGCGCTCACTGGCAATTTTCTCAGGATATTGGAGAGTTCCTGGGGGAGGGGTCAGTGCAGTGTGAAGACATCAGTAGGGATTGGGTGCCACAGTCTCCCTTCGAACTATAAAACAGGTCATCTTTTGGCTGGGATGGGTGTCTGACGAACTTTCAGAATATCAAACAGAGTGAAGTTGGAGTGGTGAGCATGAGTTAAAGCACATGCTCGATGCCGATAGGGGGGCTTTAAAAGTGTTTATTTATTTATTTTTTGTATTCCTTAAAGTAAATAGTGTGTGATTTCTTTCTCCTGATTTGTTCAACAGAGGCGAAGGAAGGATATTTGTTTTTTTACAAAGTTTTTCTTCCTTCTAGATTATCCTGTGTTGGTAGGAGGATGCAGATTTCCTCTGCCAGTGATTTCTAATTTTGGTTATAAGTTGTATTAAAAAAGGCTTTGAAATTATATGTTTTGCTTTTATTTGCTGCTCCAGTTGTGTGTTTAAAACAGATTGATTAGCAGCTTTGACAGCTTCAACTTTCAAATTTCTTCAACTTTCAGGGTTTGTTTTACATGAGTGAAAAGCCATTCTCAGCATTTTTAGTTTTTTAAAATCTAAACTAAAGATCAGTTGGCACTATTTGAATATAAATTAAATTTCTCTCTATTATAAAAAGAAATCCAGCAAAGCAAAAACAAGGCAACGATATGTGATCTTCTCGGTAGACATTTAAAAGACCCGCGAGACAAAAGAGACTTGCCATGGAGCGTCTTTCGGGGACCGTAAACATGAGACTTGGTGGCAAGAGTTTGTCCCAGGGCCGTCTCGCGGGGACGTGGAACATGAGATTCCTGAAAGACACGCCCTACTTACAAAAGATGTCATATAAGAGCACACCCATCAAAAAACAGTCAGTCGCAGTAAAAGCATGTAGGCACACAGATCATGTGCTCTCAACACATATAAAGCGTATAAGGACAATACGGAGAATAGAGACCCAAAGGCGTTGGAGAGAAAAAAGGCAGATGAGAGATTATGAAAGCAGTGGAATTCAAAAGGCTCAAACAAACGGTGGCGCGGAACACATGCAGAGAAAGGTACAGAATATGAAAGAACTAAAATTAGAAAGTATTGTAGCGTCCCTGCCAGGTTGAGGCCTTTTTGGTTTTAAGTGGCTGTTCGGTATGATTGAGGGAGGGCAGAGTACAGCACGGAAGACTGATAGCGAGGTATTGATTGATTGCGGTAAGGGGGGGGGCGACACGCGGGGGATGGGAGAATAGAGAGGGTGCTAGAAAGTTGTGTTTGGGGTTACGAAGTCAGCGATTGTTCAAGTAAAACGTTTGTGACACTTTATCATGTCAGTCGGTACAGTATCAAAGAAAAGATAAAAATGATCGCATTACCGAAAAGCAAAAGGTGATTAGTCATCAGAACCAGGTGTAATTGAAAAAAGAGCAGGACAATTCGAGGTCAGAAATAAAAGGCAAAGAGTAGACAACAAAGTAACTTTGCATTTGCATCATTCAATGCAAAAATCGTGAATTTACACAATAACAGATCATATGCTATGAGAATCGATGGTCCCGGAACAGTTAAAGCAACGACAAGTTGAATTTCAAAGAATACACATTTCGGTCAGGTGTATATTTATGATCACAGAGAAGTGATGCAAATTTTAACAGGCCAAAAGAAAGGTAATGTATATATTCCAAGAATATCATTACACATCAAAGCAGATTGTGATATGCCATTCGTATTAAAATGTTTACAGTTTACCGTGAGAATAGCTTTTGCTATGACAATCAATAAATCACAGGGACAAACATTAGGAAAAAGTCGGATTATTTATTAGAGAAACAGAATATTCACTCACGGGCAGTTATATGTTGCGTTGTCACAATGTGTCTCCAAAAAAATATTGTTTTTAATGAAGCTTTTAAATAAAAGTGAAAATAATGAAATTGAAATAATTCCAAAGAATAAAAAAATGTAAATTGTATATCTGATTAACCAAACACAGGGGTTGGCGAGCAAAGCCCTCTAGTATTAAAAAAAAAATCTTCAAAGATGAAAATTCATGTTTGAGTGTAAGAGTAATTGTTTGCTTTACATAACATTAACTCTGTCATGGTGTTACTACATATTCACTGATAAGTACTGTGGAATTTCACAAATAACTATTTGTCCATCACCTTAAGAATCTATTTGCATGTGCCTTTTCTTTTATTTTAAGTGATTAGCTTATGTCAGCATTATTGAAATAGGCACATATTTGCAGTGTAGAACTTTTTTGGGTTTTCAGCAGTTTATATAGGCTACCTGTTCTCTCTGCTTAGGTTCACTGACTAACAGTTCAGGAATATCTGAGCTAAGATTCACTTCATGCTTGAAGCTATTAACTGATCAGTGAGGTGCTACATTCAGCTTTCGTATTGTGTAGGTGTACGTGTAATAAACATATGTTTTTACCAACATAAAAAGGTGAATTTGCAGCAATATCTGGTTCTCCTAACCTACTGCACTCATTGGAATAAGTACAACTAGCAAAAATGAAGCTGTTTTTGTTAACCGTAAGCAGTTACATTCCATTAATGCACAAGCTGTCTATGATACAAAGATGAGACTGACAAACGTCATGGCTCTATGGCCAGGATCATACCATAATTAATTTATTTTGAGACAAAGTAACTTTCGCAGACATTATGGAACTGTATGCCGTGGCTGGCTTGTTGGTAATGTAATTGGATGAAGCCTAGGGCTTTAATATGGCCTGCACTATTCATTGTAACAGCAATCATGACATTACATGTGCCGGGTAATAGCAGCTACTTGCTCAGATGCCTTTCCCTGACCCCCAGAACACAGAGGAGAGGTGCTATGGTGTTGCAGAGCACAGCCAGACAACTCATGAATGCAGGTAGTAAGGTCTTAGTTCTCATTTTGTTAGGAAGGAGGCTGCTTTACCAGACAGTGAAGTTCTGCAAGATCATGACTGCATACATATGAGGTTGATTAGAACAGACCATGTCTGGTTATTTTAGGGCAGCAATGGGGCAGAGTTTGTGGCATGTCCGTGTATGCACATTTAAAAGATAGTTGTGGTTTATGAAGGTAAATTGAGTGGCCAAGTCCGTATGCCAGGTTTAAAAATCAATTGTTTTTTTTTTTTTTACATGCACAGTTTTCTGGTTTGTTATATTTTCAGGCTTTGCTCCACGCAAAGTTTTCTAAATGAGCCTGCACGTCCTTATATAGCTGTTTTTGTTCCACTTCAGTGATCGTACTCACTGTTTTAATTAGGTACTGGAATTTGACTTGGTCATGCATATTACTGAAGATGCAGATTAAGCCAAAAGAAAATATGCTGTATAGAATAGAAAAGTAAAACATATAGAATATGGCAGCTCGCATTTACACAAGAAAAAGAGCCTTTTCTGCAATTTCATTTAGCTGTACCCAAAAGCTATATTCTAGTATGTACATATGAACACAGTTTTTAGCACTTCTCCTGCACCCTAAAAGTATACTTTTCCTGAATCTGTTCCAGTTAACTCTTGAACCTGAGGTTTCTGACTTACTGCTGAAACTGTCTTATTAATGATTCCTAACTTGCTTTCAGTGGTACACAATTATATTGAAATTAAGTACCAATTGCAACAGGCAAATGCAGGATTTATTTCACATTGAAGACAAAGGACAATAACTACCATATTTCTGATTTAACTTTTATTATTATATTTTCTTTAAAATCAAAATTGTAAAAAGAGTCTTTTCAGCATCAGCAATGTATGTTTGTCTACGTCAGCCAATTCATAATATAATGCACTCTGCATCTTAGCTGGTTGTCTTTGTTACATTTTTTTCCGCAACTGTAAAGAGGGAAAAGAGAGAGTATACATTACTTTAGGCCACTTGCTCCTGTCCGCAACACTCTACTGGCAGCCTATGCTACGTTTTTTTTTTTTGGGTGTGCTGTGTTTCTCTTCTTTTTCACATTTCCTTAAGCATGTAGAAAATCCGGCTTTTCAGAAAGGCTCTGTTTTCAAGTGTCACATTCGTCTGAATTCTGCAATTTATACCTGCTTCTTTTATACAAGTGTGCATGACCCATCAGCATTTCATGATTTGCAGATACATCAAGAGCGAAGAAGTATATTATTATAATAATAATAATAATAATTTTTTTTAATTGTATATGTTGCAAAATTATATACAGCATCCAAAATATTTAAACTATGAATATATACCTATTTTCAGTATGACTGTTTGAATCTTAATTTATGGTTGTTTGACAGCCCCAATCTGAACTTCAGTACATCCATTACAAAATATATAATGTGATAAACCCAGGGCATCGGTGAGCCCAAAACCACAACACAAACACAGCATACAGTCCTGGGTTCAAATAAACAAAGGTTTTTATTTTAAATACCTCCAAATGAGACACAAGCACAAGCAAATACAGGTCTTCCTCTCACAATATCTCTCTTTTCTCCCTACCACACTACCCTACTCCACTATCTCTCAGCTCCAACTCGCTTGAATAAGGGAATGCGGTCTCTTTTATAACAGACCCGGGAGTACTTCTTCTGGACTACATATCCTGTCATGCCCTGCTGGCTTCTTACTGTGCACTGACCTCCAGGGCTGCTGCCAAATTGGGGGAATAAAAAACCTACAGCAAAAACTTACAGCTATTTTTAAATGGCTGTCTGTTCACTCTTTCTGGTAATTCATATATATATGTAAACTTCTGTTACAATGAATATCTGAAGTATTTTAATGATCCAGACAGTTTCCCCATATGACACAAGTCTATAGAAATCTCGTTACTACAAAGTACATTCAACAGATACTTTCATTACAACGAAGTGACCTTGAAATGCTTGAATGAATCATCCACAGAGCAGTTAGTTTTGTAGTCGCAGCTCAGTTGTGCGCAATGATCCCCAAACAGAAACATTGTAAAAAAAAAAAATATATATATATATCTTTCTTCGGACATGTTTCCTCATATTGTTTTTGGTGGTTTTCAGTGATATCTTTTGCTTATTGCTCGTCAACATTTGAAAAACATCCATTGGAATTTAACTCATTGTCACCCTCCTATAGAAACAGCACACACAAAAAAACGATACCAGTTCATATTGGAAAAAAAAACATTTTTGTAGCTCTCAATTGCAGCAAAAAGAAAAAAGACGTTGCCAGTGAATTCGGAATTTCGCCATTGACACTGTCAACTTTCATAAAAGACAGAGCAATAAAAAGAAGAAAACTCTCCGATGTGGTTTGGCACTGAAGCAAACAGAAAAGATCTCGATGGGTGATGCAAGGAACATTGTAAATGCAAGGAAGAGTATTACTTGGTCACTGACCTGGTCACAACCCTGTCTGACTGCTGTGTCTGTTTATAGGAGAGTGGCAGATCCCGCTACAATAAATAACCATGCTGTTCCTGTTTCAAGCTGAATAAAGCTGGTTTTGCTAAAATACTGAGACTCAGCCTCGTGTTTTGGGCTGTAACACAGGGACTTACAGCGCAACCCCGATATTTTAGGATTCGATTCTGTGGCGCTTCACTGCAGTGCCGTGAGCCTGCTGTTGCCCTGCCCCAGCAATGGACAAACAATCTTCCAGAGACGCGGCAATTGCACATCAACTTGACATTCATGTTTGGGGATTGGTGGTTTGGGGGGAATCCCAAAAGAGTTCAGAAACCTCACAATATGAAAAAGAAGAAAAGGATGATTTGGCTTCTGATTGATAACTGTGCTGCCCACAACATGTTTCCACATTTAGATAATGTTTGCTTTGAATTCCTCTCACTCAATTGCACAGCAGTGCTTCAGCCATTGGGTTTGGGCATCATTCGCACCCTGAAAGTGTATTATCGCAAAGAAATTCTCATCAGCCTTGTAGACAGGAGAAGATTAAAATTAACGCAAAAGAAGCTATTGAAATGATTGCAAACGCATGGCCGCAACTTAAAGAAAGCACAGAATCTCATTACAACAAAATTATTTTTAGGTCCCTGGCAGTAAATATTGCTTTCTCTTTATCCACTCTTGGATAAGCTTTTTAAAATGTTGAATATTTTGACATTTTCTTCTTATTGACACACATAGTATACTAGAATGATGTATTGGAAAATTACTGTTTCATAGTAGTGTTCTTTTTTTAACGATAGAGTTTTTCTACTAACCATGTCCCTGTGAAAGGCATTGCTCTTCAGCTTGTTTTATAGTGCTAGTCTGAGAACATATTATAGCAAATTACAGTATGTCTGCTGAACTATAGAATTGGTCTTTTTTGGCAATGCACTAATGATTTTATTGTGCTCTTCAGACTGATCAATAATTGCAGCAAATCTTCCGAGATCTTTTGATGTCTTTTTTAATTATCTAATGGTGTCTTAGGGTATACTCAAACTAGGCACATTTGTTCCGTACCATACCCGAGCATGATTGTCCCCCCTCATTACTCCCCCACTGGCCTGAACTCACACTGCGCTTTAACTTTCTGGGCACAGGCAAGCATTTGTCATCACCATGCAACTTTGTATGTTATTTTTGGAGTTGTGTAGGGTAGGATACCATTCTGCCCTATTACAGACTGAGTGTGCAGTGCAGCATTTTATTGTTAATAACGCTGCACATACGAGAATATTTTTACAGAGAAGAATTTGCAGCTTTTCTTGCCTACTACAATTCACTTTCATTTAAACTGTTTTTAACTCAAATGGTATCGAATGAAATGAGAATTGCACTAATTATATAGTAATAAAACTTGTTGCATCATTGACGTCATGTCTGTGTTCCGTGCTCTGGCACATTTAGTGATTACACTTTTCCCAAATCCTACTGAACCGTGTTCAGACCCACCTCTTCCAAGCCGACCAGGGCACTGTACAGTTGGCCCAGCATGGAGCGATCAAACTAGCCAAACGAAATAGACTTTGAGGGGGGCTACATGCAGACCAAAATGATCGGGCACAGAACAAATTTCTAGTACGAGTTCACCCTTACACTGTTTGTGGTGGCCAAAGCCACATTGAGCAAATTTATTATTTATATATAGCAGACAACCTTTTAGACTTTGTCCTTGTGATTGGCTTCTGGTTACTTTGATCCCCAAGTAGAATGTTGGCTAATAAACACTATTATTTATTTACTTTTTCACAAAAGCCAATTCTTATTTTTCTGTTGCTTAATCAATTTTGTATATCAGTGGCTTAGAATTATTCACAGTATGTGTCAATGTATTGTTTTTGAGAAAAGTGAGGATCAGTTTTAAATCAGTGATTTTATGAGGAAGATGTCATATGTTGAAGACTATGATGTTATTGTAGTTGCTCTAGTTTTATCTAATTTGAGATTTTTAAATAGAAATTGCAGATTTTAGTGTATCATGGTTTCAATCATGAAGAATCCTTGAAATTTCTCTGCCTCTGGGCAATAATACACCTACACCTTCCAAGTTTAAAATATACAACTACAAAAATTATTTGACCATAGCTTTACTAAATTACAGATTTCTTAAACATCTCCTTAGCTGCTTGGTTCTATATGTCTGAATATTTTTAAAGTGCAGTTTTTGCTTTTCTTAAGTGTTGAAAATGTATTAAGAATTTGATTAAAAGATGAAGATGAAGAGAAAAAACATTAATTCTTTCATTCATAAACCCTCCATTCAGTGAAGTCTGGGCCAATTCAGACAAAGTGGGCCTTTCAGTCGAGGAAGTAGACTACACACAGATGCATCCCTGTGAGCCAGCTTGCCTCTCTTTTGTTGAATTGTCTGGCATTCATTCAAAATCTGCTATTTTCAGTTCAGATACTGTAGCACATAAGAGCCTGTAATTAGCTGGTATTTTTAGCACAATGCTGTTCACATTAATGCTAACTTAGGTGCCGGGGTTGGAGTGGATGAGTGAATCCTGAAGGGTTTCATGCACAAAACAAAAACAAAAAAGAAAGCAAATAATAAAATACCTTGGCACTGTGTCATTTACCTCGGTGTAATTCAGTAGAAACTGTCAGAATGCTTGGTGTCCTAATTTCATTCCATCATCTAAAGCGATTACAGGTCATTATTAAACAGTTGTTATCATGCATAAATAAAGTGTTCCGTTCAAAAAACACAATAAACTTTCAACATGTACATCTAGGGGTACAATGGTTAATTATTATGGTGGCAGCATTTATAAGTGAAAAGAAAATAAACCTAAAATGATACTGATTCAAAACCTTACACCCCCTATTTACAGTGCTTTGACTGCATTTATTCTACTTTTCAAGTCAGAATGTAAATGCAGTGTAAATGCAGGATGCTGTACCTATAAATTTTATTTCAATGCTGATGTCTTAAATCTTAATCTTCCTAACTCCCAGTAGTGTATTAATGTGCAGTTTCTACATATCATTCACAATATCCTTGCAATGGTGTTCCATTAGGATTGCAGCAGTTTTGTGTGTGTGTGTGTTTTTGTTTAAATGTTCTGATCCTGTACTGAGCTTTACAAATATAAAATATATGAAATGGAATATTTGTGTATTTGTTTACATAACAGTATATTTAAAGTAGTATATGCAGTCATTGCCTGTCTTTTGATGGGTGGAGAGAATCTGATTGACGACTTATTATTATTATGTATTTATTTGGCTGATGCCCTTATCCAAGACATCTCAGCAACATATGGAATACAGATAGTAGCATTTCTTTTTGTGCTTCTATTTGAAGCACAGGAAGGTAAAGTGACTTGCACATAGTTATGCAATGCCAGTAGCTGGAGTTGGACTTAAAACCCTGAAGATGTGGATTCAAAGTCCAAAGCCTTAACTCTTATGTCACTCTGCCAGATCAAAAGCTCACAACAGTGACAAACCTGCACTTTTTCTAATTGTAGCACACATACACTTTAAGAACAGTAACATCAGAAGCGCACTCTTTAATTATATTGCCTCCAGTGGTCTTGGGTAGCTGACAACATGAAAAATTATACTGCCCATTGACTGTCATGAGCCTCAGCTTTTAGAGCACATTTAAACTCATGTCACATGGTTTCCAAAACTGTGCACTTAAAAATCAGGTATTTGGTATTCATCTGTCTATTCATTTTTATAGTCTGCATCATTTTACAGACTAGAGGTTAAGCTTAGAGGTAGGGAATCAAAGCAGTCCTAAAATATTCTGTTAAATAGATTAATAATGCTAAATTGGTTCAGTGTGAGTATAATTTTGTGAGTGTGTTAGTATTTACTGCCATTAGGTTCATAGTTCCTGGGTTCAATATTCTATCAATGGTATGTAGTAAGTATTTCTCTCTGTAGCCATTTATTTAAAAAAATAATTAAAAAAAGGTAAAGAATTCTTTGATTTGTGTGGATTTAATGTACATACCCCAGTGCTAACCACTGTGCTATAGTTTTTTTTTCTTCTCTTCTTATTTTATACCATCTTTGAATCACTTCTAAAAATACTGTGGGGTAAAAGAGCTAGGCTATGATATAACAATGTAATAAACATTAACATCTAGGATTCATACAATAAGTTGTTAAAGCACATCTGCCATACATTTGTTTCTCATTCATATATATGTATATATATGTATGTATGTGTATATATGTATGTATGTATGTGTTTGTATATGTAAATAAATAAAATGTTTTTTTTTAGTCTGTACTGTACACTAAAGATATAAAAAAAAATAAAGAAAATAATGAGCAACAAATTCTCTTTTGGCGATGGGATGATTCTCTAAGAGTGTCTCATGTTTTTAATTGCAGAAATACATCCTTCCTCTCATTATGAGCAGCAGAGAGGACAAGAAACATCTGCACAGGATTGAGACCAACATCTCTGAGATGAGTGGCACCCTGACACAGACAGGTGAAGATTAATATCTTCATTCGTTTTCCCTCCTTAACATTTTCCTTCATTTATCTGTCGTGAAAATCTGCTCACATTTACAAATGACGCTGCCGTCATTTCGGTTTAATTTGAAATTGCTTGTTTACTGTCGGCTCAGCCTCAATTAATTACGTTTTACTGAAAAGCTCTTAACCTCGGAATATTAATGAGGGGAGTGAAATGACAACTTTTTTTTTTATGGCTAGAAAGTTCATTTTAATTTCTGCCGATGAAGTATGCGGCAGTAACAGGGCTTGAAGAGGGCCTGGTGATTAACTGAGCTCTGACAGGTGCATTTCCAGTCTGGACAGGTAAGAAATCTTTACTGTGCCTGTCAAAAATTAATAAATAACAGCAACAATTAAACCTTCCCCAGAACAGTGGCAGCGTCCATCTCATAGCTTATGCAGGGGGATGTTAAAATTTGAATCATCCATTAGATTGGGCTTCTGAATTAAAGACATTGAAGAGGCAGTGTGAGGACATTCACAGAGAATAGAAATGAGCAATAACTGGGATAGTAAAAATAAATAAATAAATAAATAAATATATATATATATATATATATATAAATATAATATATGCAGCATATAGCATATGTTCTACAAGACAGAAATGCTGCCCTTGCACACTTCTTACAATATGAAACTGATTGTTCAGATAGTATAGATGACCACATATTTTCATTCCATAAGTGCTATAAAATGTTTCGCTTTACTGATGGTTTGAGATATTGTACATCTAGTATGTACTATGCTAAATGATGATGTTGAGGTATTGAATACATACATTTATATATAGGCTGAGATACCCCTGCTGTGTTTGTCTTGTTATGAAATGAGACATGTTTACTGTCAATCCCACTCTTCCAGAATAATGCTTTGTATTTTATTTTTACACAAAGGTGATGCATGTTTGCCATTCTATGTTGCTTTATAAGATACTTGGTCTAAATGATCTTATTATCCGACCATAAACCATGTGGTTGTTTTGTTTTTTTTAATCCCTTACAAAACAGGTTTTATATCTGTTTCAAAAACAGTTGCACTCTTTTAAGTGTGTGAATTTTTGTGCTCCAGTTGCTCTTTCATATTTTGTAATTTGGTTCCCTGTAATATAAAAGAAGCATTTGTATAGTAAATGGATAACATTTTTAAAATGTTTAGCTGTTCTTCATTATTCTGAAAAATACAGTTTTATAATAATAAAGGCAAAACAAAGTCCAGTCTCCTGCAATTTCTAACCCTCCCCTTATATTTAAGGTGTTTTCCATTTGGTTTTTTTAGTGTAATAGGCTGAGAATACATTGAGTTAACCATTTTATTAATGTGTGTCAGTCTTGAAAGAAATGTTAAGCATTTTGTCACATATTTGGTTTCAGCCAAAATTGAACAAAATGTTTTTATGTCATTCTCTAGTTTATCTTTTCTCCAAGGGTTGATACTGGTTTAACTGTACAAGTGCAAGGTGTTTTACCTTTTTTCTGACTGAGTAGGTTTTAGGAATGTGAAATTTTCCTTTATTTGAGTGAGTATATTTCCACATTTAGCTTAGTCTCTACATTCTATTTAACAATTCTATCTAAATCTTCAGATCTGCGTTATTTTCCCTTTGTATATTCAATTAAATATTATTGTCCCAAAAGGGAAATTTGATTTTTGAGCAAGTTTACCAAAGAGACCACAAAGTAACTTAAAAGAGACCTTAAAAAATAACACAGCCATCAAATGTAAACGTAGTACAATTATACTGTATATAATGTAGCAGGAGGTATTTATGGTGAAACATTAGATCAAATATATATCACGTGAAAATTATACCAATATTTTGGCTTACCTAATAATTGATGCAAATTATAGCTGTTCATCTCATGATTTAAGCTTGTGGATCTTAATTGAATTTAGAAGAGTAATAGCAGTTTGGATAAAAGTATATTTGAACCAGGTGCTTTTTATTCTTGCTTCTTTGAACCTATTTCCTTTTGGCAACAACTGGAATTGAGAATGTAATTACTTGGTACTGTCTGAGAGAATACACTCTGCTATTTGTAATACTTGCCTATTAAAACAGTGTTGTGAGATTTGATTGAGACCTTATTTACTGCTCAGTCTTACAATTTCATCTATTCTGTTTTTCTTGCTGACATTAAGATTTTCAAAACGGTCCCGCAGAACATACTGCAAGTAAAGATGGACTCCCTACACGATTTATAAAGGTGTGACATTATGGTAGGATTCATACTAAACGGACTCAGTGTCCTGAAACAGTGCAGTATTGATGTCCCTTTTTGGAGATGGCTTCAGTATTTTCATTAAAAATCAATTTTAAGTCTATGATTGTCTTCAGGTATTTATAACTGTCAACAATCTCCACTGCCTGGTCATTGATAATTGTTTCCTGTGGATGAATAGAATTTCTTCTAAAATCAGTTATTAGTTCCTTAGTTTTTGTAATGTTTAGGTGTAGAAAAGACTTATAATACTAGTTTACAAAGTCATCTATAACAGCACAATGACTGGTTTAATTTTCATTCAGTAGGTTTACGATCACTGAGTCTGCAGCAAATTTTAAATGAACATGTTTTCAAATTTATTACGACAATCATTAGTGTAGAGAATGTGCAAAAGTGGTGAAATTACACACCCCTGAGGGAACCCAGTGGATGAGGACAGCATGGGGGGCAAACACTTTACTTTCACTCTTTGAGTCTTGTTTGTTATAAAGTCAATCAGCCACCTTACCAAATTGAAATCCTCTGAACGACTGTCTGTAAAAAGTTGGGACTGGATGTTTATATAGGCTGATGAGAAGTCTAGAAACAGTAACCTCATGCGAGTCTTGATGCCCTCCAAGTGGTCATGTAACAGAAGACACAATGTGACTATGGTATCCTCTGTCCCTCTAATAGAAGAGTAGGCAAACTAAAATGGATCTAATAATCCCTGAGTTTTCTCAGCCAGCTTCCTCTTTGTAAGTTTTTCAAATGATTTCATAACCAGTAATGTCAGAGCCACTGGTTTGAACTCAATTAAGGTTTTAGGATTTTTGTTTTTAGGTACTGATTTTATTGTTATGGACTTATTTTTTTTGACTGATGCTGGCCAGCTAAGATTTTATTGCCTGACCACAACAAGATCAAATTTTGAGTGGATAATTTTGGTTCAATTTTATCCTTGCAATCAAGTGTAGCTTTTTAAACACCCAAGTTTTAATTCCAACTGTGTTGCATGTGTCTAACTACTATTGCCTTGTCTAAAAGCACATTTTATTATATAATAATATTATCGATTTGTTGACCTAGGGTTTGGTGTTAGGATATTTCTTTATTCTTTTATCTGGGATAAGTATGTCTTCACAAAAGTAATATAGCTGCTTATAACATATGAAAATTGGTATAAATCAGTGCTTGTACCCTTAAAAAGATCCCAGTCTGTATACTAAAAGAGAATAGAATCTTTGAATAAAATCTTCACTCCAAAGTTTACCTTTTTGTGTTTTTTCCATTTTTAAGGCTGTTTTGTTTATGAGGAGAAGTTAAACAAAACAGTGGTTTGACTATCTATTTGTATGCTCCCTTATTTGTCCAGTAACATGTCTCAAGCGATTTATTGCTCCTTGTTGGGAAGGTTACATATTTATAGAAGTTTCTTAAAGATTTCTTCAGGTTACAGAGATTAAAGTCTCCAAGAACAAAATGTGGTGCATCTTTGATGATTGATTGCAAACTTTGTACATTAATAATCTTAATTATCGCAAAAGATGGGTTAGTGTTGGGTTGAATATATAAAACAAATATTTGCAAAAAATTCACATTGTTGAGGCAACTAAAATGATCTTAGAGAGCTTTGCTCAATGTACACTGAGCACACTGTTTTTTTTTAACTGTTATTGATTTACACCAGCGTTTCTTTAAATATAGGCAGACTCCACCACCATGCTGTTTACCTGTAATGTTGGTGTCTTAATCCATTCTTACTAGACCTCAAAGCCATCAATCATGAGTTCTGTGTCTATGTAAAAATCATAATGCAGGCCTCACTGGGTTCCTGCTGAAAGCAAGTGTTAGCTTGTAATTCAGCCAGTTTATTATGTGAAGGCTTAATGTTCGCTAGCGTTACAGTTGGAAGAGGAATGCATTGGGTTAGCTATTGCCCCCTCAGCCTCAAGCATGCACTACCCTATCTTCCTCATTTACATGTTTTACGCTTGTTGCTTTGATTTAAGTTAGCCTTTCTGTTCAAAGCAGAAAGGTCTATAGGCAGCTCTGTTGGTACCATGCCTGCACTGCACAGGTGCTATTGCAATAGTAGTGAATTCATCATGTTGAATGCATGATTGATCCAAATGAAAAAAAAAAGTATGTTCAAAATAATAAAAACAAATAAAAGTAGTGACTCTGTCACACATTTAGTGGTAAATATCATTAAGAATATGAACCTATGTTTAAAAGTTCATCACAACAAAAAAGGAAAGATGGAGGCAAGTTGCCACTAGAGCAGCCATGGTGTGCATACCATCTAATCTGATATAATTGAGTTTTTCAAACTTTGACCCTTTCCATAGTTGTTAGATAATATCACCTTGTCTAATTAGCAATGAACCAACCAAGAATAATACCACAGAGAGAGATGGGCACGTGAATACTGAAAATTGCCCAAAATGGTCCTGAGCTACTAATTATTTTAAATAAATATTATGGAGGTGTTGACTTTTGGAATTCGCCATAATAAAATTGTTTGGAAATTCTTTTGTGAAAAGTCAAAATATTATTCTTAGTAAATGTGTGAAAATGCACATTCTTGTGATATGCAGCAACACGTCGTTAATGTGTTCACTGTTTATATGTTGAGACAATGTCTTTACATCCATCACACATCTAGAGGTGAACACGTTGTGTTTCTTAGTTATTCTTATAACAGGCAACTGACTTTTAAATGAACAATGAATTGTGTTTCAATTACATTAAAGGGCAAAATGTAACTCTTGAATGCTTTCTTTTTAATTCTTTAGCTGGGTTTTGGAAATGAAGCCAGTTCTTAAATGTAATAATGAAATTTTCTTCACACTAGACAAATAGATTTAGCTATAATCTTGTGTCTGGCCTTCTATTAAATAACTGTCTGCACACTTCCATTAGCTCGCTAATCAGTCTTAATGCATCCAAAATCCACCAAATAACCAACAATTGAAATCCTTTAAAATGTAAGAAAGAAAACCGACAATGTATAATTCAAATAAATATCAATCCATTCTTTTACTTGGCAAAAAAAATTATATTATATTAGTATCTTCTGGTAATGTTATATGATGGAAATGATTAATACAGTTGACATTGATGCCACACAACATACTACAGAAGGTAATGTGAGCAAATAATATAAACTGACTCACTGGCAGAAAAAATATGAAGCTGCATCTAGCTGGTGCCAACACTACATAAAAGCACTGAGGACTTGTGTGAATCGGACTTAAAACAGGGTGTAAAGTGGCGTCTAATTTGCTGAAAACAAGGTGCTGTCCCCCTTGTTCATAAAAGCAGGAAGTTAGCTGCAGTGCAGAAGGCTTCTGGTCATAGTTAAAGTATGTCTTTTAAAGGAGGTCTCTTATTTTGGTGTGACAATCCCAAGATGTAATAGTGGGCTTATGAAAATAGTTCTTCATATTTAAGCTTGTTTCACATCCCCAAATGCTTAAGAAATTGGATAGATGGTATGTTGAAGTTTATACCTATTTAGTCTCTTTTCATTGATTAAATAATAGATTAGTGTAGGTCTGCCATATAACTAGTTCCAACTATACTTTATTTAACTAAAACATATACACGGTAAGTAAATAAAAGGGGGGATTAATGAGAAGATTGAAATACTGTGCATTTGATGACTATAGTGAGAGAACAAGGATTGTAGGAAATCCACATCTTAGAGACTCCCTGGTTCATGTTGCCTTTATTATGCCATCTCTCATAAACCAACTGCTGTCATCTGTCTTATCTCAATAGTCAGCAAACTAATATGCATATACTTTCTGTAAATGCAAAATTCAGTATTATATAAAGTATACAGCAGGTTTTCATGAAACTTGTACACCAAAGTCAACAGCATATTTGCCTATTGCATGACTCATCATGTTGTAAGAGCAGTGTGCTGCTACAGTACATGCTTATTGTCATAAAGTACTTTGACAGAAAGAAAAGAATTAAGGGTGCATAAGCAAATAAAAAATATTTCAGGATATGGTTATTATTCACCTCCTGCACAAGTTCAGGTTTCTTGTTATGTGTAAATACAGTACAATAAAATTCTAATTTGCATGTCTAATTCAGACTAGTAACAGTATTACAGTAACAACAGCAGGAAAAAAGACAATGTAAGCAACGACATGTTTAGAGTGCAACATACACTGTATATTCAATATGCAGTGCCTTACAGAAGTATCCAGAAGTTTCCTTGACTAATTCTCTGATTTTACTGGAAATAACAGACACACTACTACTGCTCTCTGAGGTTTATAACTTACTCCTTGGTTTTGTTAGAAATAACCTTTGACACAGTAGTGGCAGGAAACCAAATATTTTCGCTCTAAGTCGTCTCTTCCTTGTTGGTGATCAGGTCAATTTTATTGTTATCGGTAAGTTTAATGATGAAACTGGAGTTATATTTATCACTGTCAAAGGCAAACAAGAAAGGGCTATGGTTGGGGGCTCACCACACTACTCTATCAGGTGCCTGTGTTGATGATCAGCGTGGAGGATGTGATGCTGCCAGACAACACATGCTAGGATCCACCAGTTAAGAAGTTGAAAATATAGTTGCAGGTTGTGAGTGAAACCACCTCCCAAGACAACAGATAGTAAATGTTGTAGTTTATAAACAGTACTCTGGCAAAGAAGTTTTTATTACTCAGATATTTTCACATGGTATTATAGTGGATCAGTTGTGACAAAATGCAAACTATCAAGATTATTCTCATAGCATTTTATTGCAGTAAGAATGAGTGTCATGGATGTCTTTTTCAAGCAAGTGGAAACCAGTGATTCACTCAGCAAGATATTTAATAAGTCACCGAAAACACCAGCTAGAAGTTTATTAAAAATGTACTGAAATTCCACCTGGACTGGATGCTCTATAAGATATAATTTTTTTTATTATTATTTATTTATTTATTTTTTTAATAGAAATCTTCCTTTAGTCATCCGCTTAAACACAGAAAGATTGATCATATGCTGTGCTGTAGCCAGGGGCGTGAAAGACATTTTGCAATTGTGATCCAACACAGATGTAGGAAACATTACATTTGTCTAGGAGAGAAAATGTTGATGAGTTTGGTTAGGCTTTTGTCTATAATTTCTGTGCATCTGCAAACTTGGAAGTCTCTAGCTTATACCCATAATGATGTTTAACTTCTCTAACTTTAACTATTTACCATTTAACTGTGCTTCTTGTATGTTTTCATTTTGCCATCATGAAATGCATTGCTGTAAGCCTTCAGTAAATTATATCTGTCACCGGTGATCCACAGTTTTTGTTAGTCATTCACTATCCCTTTTTAATAAGCATGTTCTATAAGGATGACTATATTGTACAATACAAAATGATGCAGAGGTGCTTTGCATTTTTTATCTGAGGCAAACCCTTTTGGTGTACTCATGGAAAAAGTAGGTGGAACAGCATCCATTCTTTATTACATATTAACAAAGTAAAATGCCAGTGGGCCAATAGGAAAATATAGAAGAGAATTAAAAAAAGCAGTTTTAGTGTTGCATTTGTGTCTGTACTTGATCTTGTCCAGGTTACTAGAACCAATTGTAATGAAATAACTACCCAACTGATTCACTCAATGTTTTAAAGTTTCTCTTACAGTTTTGTTTGACATTTCTTTATTAATGAAACTGGTGTGGAGTCCATCTGTTAGTGAGAGTGGTCAATTGACTGACCCTTTCTTTTTTGCATCATGTTTTTTTTTCTTTTGATGCAGTAACACAGCTCCAGATGACATTGGCTTCAGTGCAAGAGCTTCTAATTCAGCAGCAGCAGAAAATCCAAGAGCTGTCTCAGGAGCTGGCAGCTTCCGAGGTAAGTTTGCACTTACCTTTATCTTGTAACTGGATCAGTTCATATATCTGTATCTGCTGTGCAACATTAACCTGGACTAGTGTCTTTGGGCATCAGAGTTAATTTAAATTATTTTTTTATTGGTAAGTCTATATAAAATAAAAAGCACTGGAACAAACATTTAAGATAGTTGAAGAGCAGTGTAATAGGTTTAAAATTATATTACATACAGTGCAGAATAAGTTTATCATAAAATTTAGAAATATTAGAAAATTTTGTAAAAATTCTCAGTGGAAGACTATGGAACTAAAAAAGTATTTGCAAAGAAAAAAAAACTGTATAACGTGCAAGAAAATTACTTCTAGCATTAACCCAAAGGCTTATGAGGGCAATGGTTAAAAGGGATATTAGGAATGCTAAAAGGCAGTTAAGAGAAGAATATTACAGTAAATGCAGAAGGTGACTTTAAGACGTTCCTTCATTATTTAAGCTGTAACAGAACAGTCAAGATGGAGGTAAAATATATTTTGAGCAGTTACGGTGAAATGAAATATACAGAAACAAATAGTAAAATATTCTAAATTGTTTTTCTCGAGTTTTTGTTTGTTAAGAAGTCAGTTACCTCCCGGCAACTACAAGGATTATTAAGGAGCAACGGTGTCTCTAAATTTTCAGTTACATTACTTTCTAAGCACCATTTACTATTATGCATTATAATTATCCATTCATGTGTGATTAATTTCTATTCATTTCAAAGCCCTTTTGAAAATGTATTTACTAAAGTGGCATGTTTATTTAGACTATTCAGGCGCAAATAGTTTATTCGTTCATTTGTTCATGAAGATGAACAGATATACTTCATCTTGTTTTTGACCTGGAATTTAAAATAAATGTGGATAACTGAACCACATACATTTTTTAATAGCATATTACATATACAGTAACTAGATTATTAAAAATCAATCAAATCACAATACTTTATTTGTATCAGAGTCTAAAAGCAGAATTGCTTGTCTCATCATATCATTTACTTGAAGAAATGACTACTAACCAAAAAACACACTTCTTTTTTTAATAAATAATATTTTTCATCTTTCCATTCATGCTTGATCAAATTTCCCTAACTTAACAGCATCGGGTGCAATGTAGAAATCAAAGTGAGACATATAATTGTTAGTTTTCAAGCAAGAAAAAAAAATAAAATGATGCACCACCCATTTAACCATTTGAATTTTTTCAGGAAAGCTAGTGAGAGAGAGAGACAGCAATTATAAGAAAATGCTTAGGGATCTCAATGGGGGCTTAGTGTTAAAGACAGAGTTGATTTCAGTATCATAATCTATTGAGCTCCGCTGTTAACACATTTTCAGCACTAGTGTTTAAACGTTTCCAAATTTGATAGAAGCAATTTTTCCTGGTATGCTACCTTCAGTTCAGTTGCACTTCATATGCCTAATTAAAAAAACGTGATTCTTCTGAATATGAAAATTGTTACAAATTTTATCAATTTGATATTGGACTAATTCCTAAATTGCCATGAACAGATGTTAGGCCTTTCTTCTTGAATTAGAGTTATTTAGTGAAATATTTGGTCTTTGAGCTTGGGTTCAATTGAATGTCAGTATTCTTATTAGTATTCAAAAGTCATAAAACTTTTTGAATGTGAAAGAAGAGTATTTTGTTTTACACTAATTCCAGCATTGTCCTATTCCACTTATGCTGTGGAGTATTGAAGTTTTTTACAGATCCCTTTTTGCAAATTAATTCCAGGATCTGTTCTGACTATTCCTCTTTTTATTTTTAAATGGTTAGGTAACATCATTTTAGAACAATGGTCATTCCTAAACATACCCCATTCACTATGCATTTTGAGATAGATGGTTCTGCTTACTTTATTCTCTACTCTTGGATCTAAAGTTGTGCTAAATAGAGATCTGTAAATACTTCTACGGCACTCTAAAACCATTGCTTGCGTCTTGATCCCATTCCGGTTTGCTTTTAAACCTGAGACCCCTGACTGCTGCTTTATGCTATAGCCAGTATCACCCATTACAGCATGCTGGAGCTGGATTCCTTTCTCATTAAAGGCAATGGAATCTTCCATTTTTTCTAATTTTCTGTTTGTTACTATAGTGGTTTTTAAAAATTGTTTTAAGGAGACCTTACAATGTTAGCAATCTTCATTCTATTCAACTCAGTCAATCTTCACCCTAATTAGCTCTTCTTCTGAGCAGCTTAATTTATTCAGTCCAGATCACAGGATTATAGGAATCTTATTCTGTTGGCCATTGTACTGACAAATCAGAAAATAGCTTCCACAGTCCCTTTCACTAAGAAAGCTTATTACAGTTTTGAAAAATGTAGACATTATTGATGGTTCAGGTAAAAAGCTCAGTTTCTCTGCCTCAAACATAATTTCTAATATGTATATAAAGACAGTACTGTAATTTTTTAATTTCTAATGTATATAGCACCCATAATATTGACCTATGTTCAGATATATTGAAATACTGTATGTACTTGCTTATTTTATATCAGATAAGCCACTGGGACCAGATAACATTTATTGCAGAGTGTTCAAGGAACTTACAGATTACATTTATAAACTCTAAATGTGTACTTTTCAGAAATCCCTGCACACTAGGGACATTCCTAAAAGACTAGAAGCTACTGAATGTTGTTCCATTATATAAAAAGGTTATCAAGCCAATCCTACAGTAGTAACTATTGACTAATAAGCATACATAATATCATAGGTTAATGGAAGCAATTATTAAAAAAAAGATTGAGCAAGTAATGTCAAGTACAGGTATATCAACAAATAGACTACAACACAGTTTTAGACAAGGATGGTTGGGTTTCACTAATATGCCAGAATTCTCTAGTAAACTACAAAAGTATTTGATCAGAGGAACACATACAGTAATATTTGTCTTGATATACAGTATATATAATAATTCTGTTATGGGGAGGGCAGTTTTTCGGCACCATTTTGGCACAGATCTTTTGCATGTGCAAATGTTCAGTCAAAATTTGATGAACGGTAAATCTTTTCAAATGTAATTGTTCACTCAACATTCTTAATGTTAAACGACGGTCTGATCTCACAAGAGTGTTCACACGTTCGATGTTTTCATTGGTTTTCGAAGTTGAAGTCCTCCCTGAACAGTGTTCATCTTTAACGTGTTTTCTGCCTTCCAAAAATGATTTGTGCCAGTGAAAACCTTGAGCTCGGGATAAAGAATGTTCCCCATAGGCCTGTTTTAACTTTTCAAACGTCACACTTGCTGTTTAATGGCACATCGTTGCTCCAAATTCCGCTGTTCCATTTTGCGTGACGCACAACCAAAAACACAACTTCGCTAATAGCAGTCACAAAAATCACGTAGTTAACGGAAGGAGTTGAAACTCGCACTGAGCTATGGAGGGTACTGATACACGTGCTCTATCAAGGACAACAGCGCAGCATTGCCAGATCGCTTGCAGTGTTGCCAGTCTCATTACTTTTCTGCCACACCTATGTATATATGTAAATGTTATTAAAAAAAAAAATCTTGGAACGAAACAAGACTTTTTTCCTGCGACAAGAGACACTTTCACGTCCTGCGAGATGGTCAAGTCACGTCATACTTACAACCTTTGGAAGCAAGTCTCATGATACACAGGCAGAGCAGGTTAGAGATAATGGAAGTAGGAAATTTTGAAAGTTTTGAAAGTCTCAAAACAAAATGAGAATAAAGATCACATTCATGCAAACAAACGGAAAATATTACTCGGTGAAAGAACGGAACAGGGAAAAGAGATCGAATAGTGTTTGAGGATGTCTGGGGGAGAAGTGAGACAAAAGGTCAGCTGCTGTACAGGGTTTTAAATGTTCGAAGTACGGCAGTTAGCTGCTACCAGACCACTCAGAGTGTAACAGTGTCTACTAGCCTCACAGACTATTGATCAAACTAAAAGGAGCAGCAGTGCAAGGCACACAGTAAAGCTGGGTGAAAAATTATCTAAAACAATGAAAGCAAGTATTAGGGAGAAATGAGTGTTAAAAATGGTGTCACTCAGGGATCAGGTCTGGGGCTGCTGGTCTTTTTAATTTACATAAATGATTTTTATAAAAATTTAACAAACAAGCATGTTAAGTTTGCTGATGTCACTAAACTAGGTTCAGTGGTGGATACCCTAGAGTCAATAGAATCATTACAGATGGTTCTGGGCAGAATTCACATTTTGGCAGATACACTGTATGTCAGATGAAATTTAATATAAATTAAGTATTAAAGTAGGAAAAGTAGGGGTTAAATGTTATATTTGAATATACAATGTGGGGCTGAAACTTGAAAAGGCACCTCATGAGAAGAACTTGGATTTGTGGGGTGCTTGTTAGTTTAAGTTGTTAGATAGTAGTACTAAGGGAACCTTCAAAGCCCAACCAGATGATATTTTCCTAAAGTTATTTGAACAGGTGTTGACAAGCTTTAGTTAGCTTGAATGGCCTGTTCCCAGCAAAATTCTTTGTATGTCTTCTTTCCTATATTTCTCAAATCTGTGTCTGATTATGATGCCTGGATTTGTCTTTTTAGGACTTTTTTTTTTTAAATTATACTGTTAGCAAAATCTTGCAACCATTCTACTTTTTGCAGCAAATATCCATTTAATGCATAGCGTCAGTTCTGAGGATTTAGTTAATTTTTGCAGAACAAGCCTCATTGTTGTGAGTGCCAGAGACCTTAAAGCACCGCACGCAGTGTCAAAACAGTCTATGATGCGATGACTTTGACTTGCTTAATTGGGCTTCTGTTCCCTAAACAGTAGGATTCAGTCAGTTTTAGATGATCAAATTATAATTATTTCAGTTACAGTCATACTGACGGTCCTGCAAATTAGAAATTAACTTATAAATATTCATTATAAACAGTTTTATTTATATAGCCTCTTTCATGTTTAAATTATTCAGTCAATAGGCTATAGTGGCTTCTGCAAATATCCACCATAGATTTTCTGAGCTGTTTGTCCAGCTCAAAATAATGTCTGCAAACAGAATTTTGTAAATTTGAATAATATGAAAAGTGTTTTAGTTTTAATGTATGCCAGCAAAAATATACGCTATATTTTCTAAACTACTGTTTTGAATCTTTTGTATTATTAAATTTTCCATTTGATCTTTGAAGAGTCTGTAGAAAGTGGTGCACATTTTTGCCAAATTAAATAAATCAGAAAATTACGTAAATGTTTATGATTCTCTTTATCTTGTTCTAATAGTATTCATGTACAGTATGATAGAAGCAATTTAAGCAAGAAAGAGATGTCTTAATGCAGTTATATTTAAACAACTGAATTCTTACTCTTACTAGTATGATTTGAAGCTGTAATATTCTGAGGTTGGCACTCCTTAGCTGGATCTGAATTAGCCTGTTCTACTCCAAGGTCTTACCATCTACAGAAGCTGCCAATCCTGCCCAGAAATCTAATATCTGCCAGTTATACTTGTAATTTTTTTGTTTAGTACTACACAAAGTTCATAGCACACAATAAGAATGGTAGCATAAATTCTCTGAAAAACTGAGATCTTCATCCAGGAACAAGTCTTCTATTTAACAATCCATGAATAGCCAAACAACTACAGTGCTTCCACCCTTGCACCATTCCTTTAGTTGCGTTTTAGATCCGAAAAAGCCATTAAACTAAAATTACTCTCCATTTCACAGTGACTTTACCATAATCATAAACTGCAGTAAGTGAAACACTTCCATAAGTTCTACGTAACAAAATGCTTAACATTTCAACTTCTTTAACAGTAGGCCAGTTGTTTTTCTCATAACAATATGAGTATCTGGGTCATTTTATTGAAAGCAGATGTGATGTCTATTCTGAATTCCACTTGCTGTCTAGGTGACTCCAACGTACAGTAATCCTGAACAGGCAGTAAGCATTGAGCAGGCAGCAGTCATTGAGACAAAGTGTGATGGCTAAAACAGCACTTTAAATTCTTTTAGACGTTTCCACAGCTATTGCTTATCTCCCTTATTAATTACAAACTGATAAGGATTTATATATTTAAATATTTATACATTGTGCTTTCACAGAAGACCACCTTATAATTTTGTCTCTTAAATGTAAAAGATAGCTTTTTAAAACTGTCCTACAGATATGGCAGTCATCCCGTACCTGTCAGTGTTTCTGCCAGCTAGAAAGTGGACCCACCTTCGTTCTCATCAAGAGTTAATCCACATGTCCAAGGTGGACTTTACTGGTGCATTAGGAAGCCCACACATTACACATGACTGCCTTTTGCTGATGCAAACCTGTGTGTATACCCACCTAAAATAAAGGCCGTTATTATTTTTTATCAGTTTCTCTTATTTTGGAAATGAGCTTAGAATTGGCCCACTTGGCTTTTCTCAGTGCTGTATAGCACCTTGTAGGTATTAGAATTGCTATCCAGCTGTACAAGAAACTTATTACTTGTGACATTTTCTTTAGATAACAAGAGAGTGGCTTGACCTTTTTTGGGTGTTTATTAAAAAATAGTTTGAAGTTTTTTTTTTAAACTTTAAATGTGTATGTTCTCAGTTTTTTATGTTTGCCAGTGATTTTCCTTTTCTAATTGGTCTGTATCTGTGGTCCTATATGAAGAGTAAGTGGAGAGCCAGTAGTCTCTTTGCCCGCTGAAAAACACACTGGGCTTTTCTCAGTTCTTTGTTGTGCTTCATCTGCATCGGAGCTTCCATCTAGCTATACAGAGGAGAGGAATATAACGTCTTACCTGTATTTCCCATTTGATATACAGTAAACTTTCACATTCATTGAAGTTCGTGATGGAAGACCCCTATGAATGTGATAATTCACAGTTAATACTTTAGCCCCCCAGTACCATATGGTTAGATGCAGTAAGTGGACCAAATTAGTGTGGTGCTTTCTATGTAAAAGGCAGATAGGACTAAATAAGGATTAACATTTAACAAAATGGGAGCATCTCTAAATGGTATTTTTATGGTGCTTCCCATAAAACTTTCATGACATTCTGGCTATTTATATACTGAAATTTTACAAAAACAAGTAAATGTATTTTCTGTCATCTAGTACAAAATAAGTAACATTTGAAAAAAAATAGATTTATGTTTTGATTTGTCTTTAATTTTGTATTTTTTATTGATTTGAAAGCTGAATATACAGGTAAAAATAAACACAAGACTTTCAATTCTCAGTGGTCACAGTAGTTCATCATTGTCAGTATGTTAGGGAAATACAGACATAAGATTAGTGCTAGTGATAAGAATCCCTTTTGGCAGCATTGTTTTGAAATGTTGCTACAGAGACCAATCAGTTTGTATTTTTTGCCTGTAATCACAGGATGTTCCCACAAACTTTACCTATTTATTGTTTACCACTTTTTTTGGAAGTGGCAATGTGGTGATGACTGAGGAAGCAGCTGTATTGGCCGAAAGAAGTTTTATTTTGGTAACATTGGTATTTTAAATGCTAGATCTAAGAAACACAGACCCTTTTCTACTTTATCGTAATTCACTCAAAGTTACAAGAAACTGTCAGGAATTTCCTGTGAATGTAAAACTAATCCTAACAACACAAGTCTCAAGTTTGCTCTTTCTAACTTTCAATGTGATTTCCAGAACTTTTCCAAAATCCTGTCAGTGAATCTCATGAGCACCATACAACTTTGACCTTTGTCATCTGAGGATTATACCTGGTGATGCAGCCTAGCATTTCCTCTACAGTTTCAAAGGACTTTTTTGTTTTTTCTTAATTAAACTAGGAATCACTCAGTCCTAAACTTCAGGTCTGTTTTGAAATATCCTCCACTGGCTGTTTATACAGACCAGTGTTTTAATTCATTTTGTCACTTGAAAGTTGTTGAAATTATTCTTCTACACTCTGGTTTGCTGAGCATACAGTCATATGAAAAAGTTTGGGAACCCCTCTCAGCCTGCTTAATAATTTACTCAACTTTCAACAAAAAAGATAACAGTGGTATGTCTTTCATTTCCTAGGAACATTTGAGTACTGGGGTGTTTTCTAAACAAAGATTTTTAGTGAAGCTGTATTTAGTTGTATGAAATTAAATTAAATGTGAAAAACTGGCTGTGCAAAAATGTGGGTACCCTTGTAATTTTGCTGATTTGAATGCATGTCACTGCTCAATAATGATTACTTGCAACACCAAATTGGTTGGATTAGCTTGTTAAGCCTTGAACTTCATAGACAAGTGTGTCCAATCATGAGAAAATATATTTAAGGTGGTCAATTGCATGTTGTGCTTCCCTTTGACTCTCCTGTGAAGAGTGACAGCATGGGATCCTCAAAGCAACTCACAAAAGATCTGAAAACAAAGGTCGTTCAGTATCATGGTTTAGGGGAAGGCTACAAAAAGCTATCTCAAAGGTTTAAACTGTCAGTTTCAACTGTAAGGAATGGAATCAGGAAATAGAAGGCCACAGGCATAGTTTCTGTTACACCCAGGTCTGGCAGGCCAAGAAAAATACAGGAGCAGCATATGCGCTGGATTGTGATGATGGTTACACACAACCCACAGATCACCTCCAAAGACCTGAAAGAACATCTTGCTGAAGATGGTGCATTTGTACATCATTCTACAATTTCCGTGCAATTTGCACAAAGAACATCTGTATGGCAAGGTGATGAGAAAGAAGCCCTTTCTGCACTCACTCCACAAACAGTCGTTTGTTGTATGCAAATGCTCATTTAGACAAGCCAGATTAATTTTGGAACAAAGTGCTTTGGACTGATGAGACAAAAATGGAGTTATTTGGAGGGCTTTGCATGGCGGAAGAAGAACACCGCATTCCAAGAAAACGCCTCCTGCTTACTGTCAAATTTGGTGGTGGTTACATCATACTGTGGGGCTGTGTGGCTAGTTCAGGGACTAGGGCCCTGGTTAAAGTCGAGGGTCGGATGGATTCAACCCAATATCAACAAATTCTTCAGGATAATGTTCAAGCATCAGTCACAAAGTTGAAGTTACGCAGAGGTTGGATATTCCAGCAAGACAATGACCCAAAACACAGTTCGAAATCTACAGAGGCATTCATGCAGAGATAGAAGTACAGTGTTCTGGAATAGCCGTCACAGTCCCGTGACTTGAATATCTTCAAAAATCTATCAGATGATTTGAAGCAGGCTGTCCATGCTCTGCAGCCATCAAATTTAACTGAACTGGGGAGATTTTGTATGGAAGAATGGTCAAAAATACCTCCATCCAGAATCCAGACACTCATCAAAGGCTATCGGAGGTGTCTAGAGGCTGTTATATTTGCAAAAAGAGGCTCAGCTAAGTATTGATGTAATATCTCTTTTGGGGTGCCCAGATTTATGCAACTGTCTAATTTTGTTATGATGCATATTGCATATTCTCTGTTGATCCAATAAACTTAATGTCACTGCTGAAATACTACTGTTTCCATAAGGCATGGCATATATTAAAAGGATGTTGCTACTTTGAAAGCTCAGCCAATGATAAACAAAAATCCAAAGAATCAAGAGGGGGTCTCAAACTTTTTCATATGACTGTATATATACTAAAACGCCACACTGATATCTTCCATACTTGAAGAAAGACAATTATGAAATAACCAAATTGGGGTACTGTTCTTCTTTTCTTAAATGTGAACAACTGCTGGCTGTCTTTCTGTTCTACTGGTGTAATAAGTGGTGTCAAAATTAGAAGCGTGGGAATCTAAAGAGGCAGAAAGATTGAGGGAAAAATACCTCAAAATATAAATGAAACTTTTTTTTTTTAGGTTTTCCATCATTTGCAGCAAGAGCCTGAATTGAATGTCTGTGGTGTATCCAACAGTATATTTCCTATCAAAATAGCCATTAAACAAATCATAAACTGCTCTTTATAGCTGGGGTGTTGATCTTAAATTTTCTTTGGAGACGTGGATCCCTGTGGTGTTGGGGCCATATGGGAAATTGGAAAATTGTTTTCAGGTCCTGAGCGTGTGATTAAGAACACATGTTCAGGCTGTTAAAACTACTTATCATTTTCAGTTAGCGGTTTCTGCTCTGGCTTTTCGGCTTCGCCCTGTAGTATAAAACACAAGACTTTTGGCAATTAAAGCTTTTAACACGGAAATGCTTGTTTAAACCAGAACATATTTTAAATTGCTGCTTCTTCAAGTGCTAAATAAACATTTCTTTAAGGCTTCAAACCACTGAAATGCAAGAAACTTTTTATTTGGGAACATTTTTGAGGCATTTTCTCCAGACAGGAAGATAGTGGCCTGACATTTTTTGAGTGGGTGTTTGTTTAAAAAAAAAAATAGTTTTGATGTTTTATAACATTAAATATGTATGCTCTCAGTATTTTTGTGGATGCCAATGATGTTCCTTTTTCTAATTGCAACTCGTAAAGTGGTCAGCGTTCTGTGGTTCCATGTAAAGAGTGTGAATGCTGAGCCAGAAGCCGCATTGACCCTAGTTCATATTCGTTTAATGCTCTTTGATATTATTTAGAGAAATATGAACAGAACCTGCATCATAAGGGCGGGATCTTTAGCCCCTTCTTTTAAATGGTATTCATGGAAATTGAAAAAAAAAAAAAGTTTATTCTTTAAGTTTTTAAGAATCACAGTGTTACGTGGATGTTTTTTAAACACATACATAGCTCCTTCCACTGCTGCTTGTGGAGACCATTTTTTTACCACTTCATTTGTCATCATTGTTTCCCTACCACACTGTCCTCTTTTAACAAGTGGCTGCAGGAAATATTGTCAGCGATTGGTAGGCAAAGCCTTTTCTTTCCTGTGAGAAGCTACCAGCACATTTGATTCTATCTCCCCAAGTCACGACAGTTAGTTTTATTTATAGTATTTTTGTATTCATTTGGAAAACCCTAAGTTCCTGTATTCCATTTTGCAAATATTTGTTTATCTTGCAGCAGAGGTGTTTGTTAATGTTAATTGCATGCACGTTTATGTTCAGATTAACAGACACACTCCTACAATATCAAAATCTGGTGTGCATGTAGTTTGCATTAAGGTTGTTATAACTAGTTTAGAGTCATAATATAAATTTGTTGAGTGAATGGTTATAAATTGTCTTCTTGACAGGCGATTTTTTTAAAATTACAAGTACATCTGCAAGTTTGGTTAAGGGAAGTACTGCACATGTTTTCCAGCTTCATTGAAGGGGTTCGTGATTCTTAGTGAATGCTTGTTAATCCTAATGAAATTTTGTCAATATTTTGAGCTTTTGATAGTTTCTTTAAGGGAGCAATGTCAATCTAAAAGCTTTCATTTTCATTTTTGTTTAATAAACCTTTACCTTTGACCAGATTTTCTGTGTGCAATTGTTTTACCATTTTCCACTTCAAACGATGATGGCTTGTCCTCTGCCATAGTGAGAAACAACTTCCATTAAGCCACTTGCTCACTTGCAAATCATTGTCCATCAGCAACACATCTGCCTTTGATTACTGAACTGTCCTAGACCCTGACAAACAAAGTGGATTTTTGTGTCATCCGTTACTGCCTTGTCCTCTGCAGCACTGCTGAGAAAAATAAAGGAGAAAAGTGGTATTCTGTTTGGCAAGAGCTTATGTCTCTGCATGTTTTATTATTTATATTATTACTTGATTTTCATTTTGTAGCACTTCTGCCTTTAATTTGCGACTGGAAGCCAGACTATATGTTTGTTTTTGCATCACACTGTTTTTTTAAGCTGGGTAATTATTCTCAGTTGTGAAATAAAACATTTTTTTATGTTTGCAATCAGCAAAAAATTAATCCTGTGCAACAAAACGGCACAGTAGATTTTGTTACCACTGTATACATCTTTAACTGGGGATCAGTTGCTGCCCTTCTATATGTAGTTTTGGTGTTCTCTAAATGTTGTTAGGTGTTGTCTCCTGAAATTCTCATTTCCTCAAACATTCCTAAATTGCATTCCTTCTATTGGCCACGTGTGTGCATGTCTGTGTGTGTATGAGTGTCTGGATCTGGTTACTGCTAGCTTTAGGTTGGCTGCATTAATTTACTGTGTAATACTGGTTTAGAACATTAATATAATGCATATGTGAAATGCAAGGTGCAGTCATTAAGCTCTAAGACCGTCATGTACTACTGCAGTGGTTTCAAGCTATGAGTACATGAGAATTATTTGTAGCATTCTAACAGCTCTATCTGCAGTGACAAGCATCAATTCATTTACACTTGCTGAAAAGTTGTTTAGGGAGTTTGACAGAAATGTGTAAATAATCACTTGCATAACCAAAAAAATGAACTATACATTTTCTAGCTTTTTGCTAAATAAGCACCACAGATAGAGCTGGATGATAAATTGATTTTATTGACTAATTCAAATTTTTTATTTTGGTCAATGTGTAAAAATTAAACTCTTGATGCTCTTTAACTTAGGCAATTACAACACACCATACCTGCTGTCTGCCAAACCACTTAACCCCCCCCCAACACACAGTACCAGAAGGAAGCACATGTGTTAACTCATGTCTAAAACTGGCAGTGCAAAATCTGATTTCAAACAAACTCATGTATGTTGTATAGTCAAAAAAGACTTTAAAACTTACTAAAAGACTGTAAAGACCATCTTATTCCAGCATCACCATTAGAGGCACACAGCTGAGAGAGAGGAGTGAGTTCTGCAAGATGCACAGGCTAGCAGCATTCCCAACACACTTGTGTAACAATAGTGATGTAATTTCCCAGACCCAGACAATGATCAACCTCAGTGGAAGAAGTACCATGAAGCACACTTCCCTAAGGTCTTTAACCTGGCCATTAGATATCTATCCATTCCTGCTGCAGGGAGTCTTATCAGAGGGGGTGCTTGGGTCAGTGGGGATGTTTGCACAATTGTAACATGCGACAGGGCATGCCTCAAGCCAGAAGAAGTAGACAGACTTGGATCCCTTGTGTAATACCTGTTAAATAAAACTTTAAAGGACATTTAAAGCACCTCAAATTTGATTTTTATTTGCCAATCAGAATGTTTTGTTTAAAAAAAAAAAAAAGTCCTTCGGGGATGCAAAACATTTTTTTTCCAAGAGGTGCTTTTTATTTGTTTGTTCTAAGTTGTTAACTTGGATTTACACTTTATTGTATCTTTTATACTTTACCTATCCTAACAACTATGAGCATTGAGCAACATTCAGGGGACAATTCAATTTTTTCTACATGCCTTTTGTACCAAAAAAAGTCGCCAAGAAATATGTGTGATATTCTTAAGCATTTTGTTTGTTTAATTATTTAATTAGTGTTTCTTTTTGTTATTTGAATAAAATCAATTAAAATTGTATATGTGTGAAAAAAATTGATTTTATTTGTAGGTTGTATTGCCCAGCCCTAACTACAGATGTAGTGGTCAAGCTGGTAGCTGTAGTTTTGTTTGTGTGTGGCATTAAAATACTTCATGAACAGTCTGTAAACAATTTTCACGTACAATTAGTTACACATCCTTGATTGTCTCTTCTGTCTACATCATTACTGGATGACTCTTCAACAGAGTCTCTTCTGTTTATCATCAACAGGTGTTGCCGGATGAGCCTAAAGAGGAATCTGGTTTTAAAAGTATTCTAACTTGCTCTTAGACTGAAGTAGTAGAGGTGGTCAAACTTAATTGTTAAGTATTTCACATAGTCCAGTATCGTTCCTATCTTGAACCTGATGCTGCCAAAGGATGGCCTGCATATCTCAAAATAGGATCAATTGGCTCAAGAATGTAGAGCAGCTATTGGGCAAAGATATCACTCTGAAGGAGTAAAACTGTATGCCTTGTCTCCTTTGTGTGCGCTCGCTAATGCCTTATGCCAACCAATAATTGACTTGAGATTAAAATATTTTATATTTTCTTCTTTGGTTGAACATATACAAATGTGCTACAAATACACAATGCCATTATATACTGTAGGTGTAGAATATTTTATATTTACAGTAAATTGGTAAAGTTTTATACACAGGTAAAATGTGTTGTCAGTTCTCAAATACTGACAAACATCCCATGTTAATTAACCATGGAGACAAAATCATTTGAGGTGCTTTAGATTCACTTTTTTTTGTTTAAATGAACATTAACTTTCAGTTTTGTTCCAGCTCAGGCCTTCCATACACTTTGTTGTAGAGATCCACAGAATGATTAAGGCAAACTGTTAAGGAACACTTGGCTTGTGTATGCACTAGAGTACACTAACAAACTTTGGTGTTACTATGGCATATATAGGTGGTAGTATGCAAGCAGCAGCAGTGTACCATGATTAACAATATAAGAAAAGGGAATAAAGTATCTGCAAAAGCACTTAGCTTTGAAATCTCAACCATACAAGTAATACAAAGATCAATTTTTATTTTCCAGAAAGTAAGTTCTTCTGGTGTATTTTTTAGAATGCTCAGGGTATTCTGCAGACTGCACTAACCAACAGATTAATAGAAGAAGGTTTAGGCAGACCTGTCATAACTGACGCTATTCATTAATGATGTGAGTTATGTCCAAAGGCATATAGGAATATTTACTATTGTAAAAAAGGTACATGTGGATAGGTTGTGAACAGGAAATGACACAATGATTAAATTTTTATGAAAGCAAGGTGGACAAAGTTTACAAAATTTACAGTATGCCTCCTTGGTCCATTTATGGTTTGAACTAGTTTCACTGCCTTCTGCACACAGTTTGAATGACCTTACCCTAAAGATACATCGAGATGTTTATATAAAAAAAAAAAAAACTCAGTCAGTAGTGTTTTATATAAAAGGTCAAGGAACTGAAAATCCTTTGGTTACTCAAGCTCAACCGATTTTTAATTTTGCATAAAGGTCACAGTGATGGATTTTTGCTCTTCCCTGTTGCTAATAGGGCTGGTCTGGCGGATAGTTGCCTCAGTGAAAATGTATGTGGCCAAGATCGTGGCAAATGACAGAGGTGCTCTATAACAGTGGGCCCTGTCCTCTGCACCCATTTAGCTTTTTGAAGAGCTCTGAAATGTATTGAAAATAAATTTGCATTCTGTATCAGGGAGCATGTTATCATTTTGTAACTGTTTCAAAAAAACTGGTTAAATCCTGCTCTCTTTTTATTTATATGTAGTTTTTGCAATAGCCATTTGATTTTGTTTTTAATGTGCACTACTACTTGAATTGAGTTCTTACATGTTTTCATCTTCAGCACAGCCATATCTGGAACATACTTGAGCAGGAATACATGCTGCAAATCATACAACACTGTGCACTTAAATAGCTTTATCTAAATTACGTCTGTCAAAAATATCTGAATGTTTAGCTGTATAGCATAAATATTAGACGTTAACAAGGAAGTAATTAGACAAGGATTTTGGAGAAATTAAAGAAATCTAATATAACTTGTGATGTGACTAGGTACAAATGTAAAGACTGTGCCTAATGGAAGCTTGAGCTAGGCATCCTTGATGACCTGTAGCAGAACGGCCTTTGAATACTAATCACTGTTAACTCACAGTATGCAAAGACAATAGATTGGAAGTAACGCTGGTGAAGTAGAGAGAATATACACATTGTGTGGCCACTTGTTTGGAAGTTGAATAACCATAAATAATTTTAGGCAGTTAACATGCAGTTGCATGATTCTGTAGTGTAGCCTAGCAGTTCTTTAAAAAAAAAAGAAAGAAAAAAATAACTGTGATGTCTTAAAAATATCCAAGTTGTGCCAATTTAATTGTCATAGCAGGGAGTTTAATAATTATTTAGAAAAGTGCTAGTTTTAAAGAACCAAAAAAATGTATGCAAGTTACCCATACCATTAATTATTCTGCAAAGGTAGTCTTGCATCTGAATTTAGCAGATGCAATGGTATTTGTGTGGTTATTTTTCCATAGTAATTAAATGTGTGTATCAGAATTGTATCTACATTGTAATTTGGCCTCTATGGTGAAATAAATAGAATAACTTTCTTATACAATATTTTCCAGCTTAAAAAAAAGACGAAGTCTTGTACTGATTGTTCTGGTTGCTGACCATGCTACATTAAAAAATGTATTGATTGTTTGATTGATTATTCTTGCATCTTTCATTAATGCTCTGTTGGGCATCTTTTATTTTGTATAGTTCCCCGAGGCTACTCTGCAAACAAAATGTTGTACATAAATAAAACAGATTGATCTCAGAAGCATACAGTATGGAAAGAAGAATGGGTCTTTTCCACATCTGTCTGCCAGTCAAATTAAAAATAATAATAAAGATGTTGCTCTGAATTCTTCACAAAATTATAGGTTCATGTGAAACTGTCTGTTTTCATTTGACATGATTGGTGATAGTATTAACTATAAAAAAAACTGTACCATCGAAGCTCCCAGGAATTAGGAAATTTCATTTGACAGCAGTGACAACGTAGTTCTCAGTACATTATTGTAGTTTGTGTCCACCAGCCCTTTAACTGTGCTCTTTGTTTTAGTACATCTGTCTACTAACCACAGTTTTCTCAGAGAGAAATATCCTGCTCTTCATACAGTCTTTGTTTTAGTGACCAGTCTTTTAAACTGTAAAATTTTAGTACAGCAGATGAACACACTGGAGTCAAATTTATATTTAAGGCCCTAGCAACACTATGCCAAGCAGGGTGGCTAATACATACTTTGAAGAGTTCACCTTTGATGTCCCACAAATTCCAGTTCTAATCTTCCCTCTCTGTCGCTGACCTTATACCATGTGGTGTGGTAGCTGTCTAAATGAAATGTTGTTGAACCGTTCTTGCTACTGGAGATAACTGTACACAGGTCAGCATTAGCCATTTATAAGCTATTAGCCTGTGCAATCAAATATGGCAGATGCAGAGGACATAAGAGTCAGAATGGACTGAGCAGCTGTTTTAGTACAAAATGGGTTTGACTAATTTTGGCTTGATTCACATGGCGGAGCAGTAGCTAGTGTTTTTTTTCTGCTTTGTATATTATATGTGATCTCATAGTGCCTTGTTCATACTTCTCTCATCAGGGGCTGCATAATAAATTGTACTGTGATGCATCTGAATAAAACTTTTTTTTCTCTTCTAGAGAATATGCATGATATGCATTGCTTTGTTCTACTTGGAACTGTGGCTTATTTTTTTAACAAATGGAGGCTTTGCAAAAAATAAAAATGAGGTTTTACACTTCCAGCACCCTGTCAGTGTATATCATTTGTGGAAGGATTTATTATTTTTGTCAATACTTAAACTCAGTGATATCACAACATGGAGTGATGTTTTCTTTATTTAAAATACTGAAATAGCCCCCTCTCTCTCACTTTCTTTCTCATGTGCACGATGCTTGTATGTTTCAGTTTTTATCTGTTATGAAAGACTTTTTACAACTTCTCCTTATTGGTTTTGAAAAAGTTCCTTAATTTGTCATTAGCCTTTATTAAATATTGTTTTCCTGTATTGAGTGTAGTTCCTCTTTTTATTATTTTAGTTTTATTTAGAGAAATTAATGTTTAGCTGTTTCTTGACACTGTGCTTAATGATGTCAGTTTAAAGTTCCCTAAAATGAGAAACCACCCACAATATTTTATATTTCACAAGACTGATGTGGTCAGTTTCTCATTCTAATTAAGTTCTATGCTTTCAAAGTTCACTATACCATATGTGGTTTGGTGGTCAGTTTATTGTAATTTAGTACAATGAGTGGGAGTGAATATATATCGGTGTGTTCTGTGGTTAATTGTTATCTGGCCCAGGCTTGGTTCCAACCTTTCTTGTGATGCTGCTGCTCCTATGGACTCTGGCCTCCCTTTCACTGTGAATTGAATTAAATGCTCTTGATTGTGGATTAAAGGATTCTTCACAATATTATATAGCTGAACAGTGGAGGAAACATCAATCAATCATTCTGCTAAGACAAACATGCAAATCAAGCTATTTTTAAATATACACCACATAAGCAATGAAGGTGAAACTCCATATGGTTTTGAATCTAGAAGAAAAGCAAATACTTTTGTTTGCTCACTACTCCTGAATCTAGTAAGCATCTTATAAATATAACCTGCAAACAACCAATAGCTGAAAATTCCCAAAACACTTTGATAAAACCGACATTGCTGGAATACATTGGAAGTTCTATTTGGTGTTACAGGGCATTAATTGCAGTATGTTTAGGTTTACGTCCTGAACCAAATGTCGGCCAGTCATCGGAGGCAAATATGCTCATACTCGCAACATGCCATGTTTACGCCAAAGTCATTTACATCTGCATTTCACAAAACTTTGTGAAGATAAAGCATATTAAAGAATTTTACACATATAAAAGATATATATCAAAATAGCCAGAAATGATTAGGTAGAGAGGAGGTAGGGCTTTCTGCACATATTATATAACCCTATGCTAACATATCTCACCCCAATAATTAAACACTCACTGCCAACAGATTCTGCCAATGCAACATTCACACTTTTGTGATTGGCAGTCACACAAGTGGTTGTATCACAGCACATATGATGGTTTACAGGCAGCTGGGTGCATTTGATCCACCTTCTGCTCCTGTTCCACATTCACTGTCCATACTGCTCTGCCATTGTTACAGTTGTTTGTGACATTAGCTGTTACTTTGAGGTCATTGTATGCTACCAGGTCTTTCTTCAAGTGAAGTCGTGAAAATTGAACCTACACATTCCATCTGATGGTTTCTAGTCAAATCACAGAATGCCAGAGTTGAAATAATACTGTACAACACTTGATAGCATTTTTCTGTACTCACCATAGTGGTTGAAGTATTTATCATCTTTATAGAACACCTGTCTGCTCTCAGTGAGGAGAAGATTACAAAGATAACTTAATTATTAATTAGCCTTTACAGAATATAATCTAGAACCTTGTGTGGTTCCTGTGACTATACTATCACAAACTTGAATGCATAATGTCCATCAAAAAATATTTTTGTTTATCTGTGTGAGCCATTACCTAATAACCTTTTATTTTTGTAGCAGTGCAGGTTTGTCAAATTTTATATTCATGACAAATTTGTTCTATCTGTATTTATATATAAATAACCTCCTTGATAGTTATCTATTAAGAAAAAATATAACAAATAGGAAATGCATATGTGTTACTTATTTTACATTATAGCAAATAAATTAAAATATTATGTAGCCAACACTGGGTAATTCAAATAGGGAAAAAATAAAGTGCGCAGGGTTGTTGACTTGCTGGGTGACCCTGAACAGGCCACTTATGTTGTCTGTCAACACCTGCAAAAGCAAAATAACTGTATTGTAAATCTTTATTCACAAAATACTTTAATATTGTGTTTTCATTATCATCAGTAATAATCATAATACATTTTATTTACTGTATATCCTATGCTCAAAGTGCTTAAAATATTATTGAGGGTCACGGTCGCCTGAATTAATATGTAGAAGGAAATATGGTAAGAGAGAATCAGCAGATACTGAAGTGACTGAATACCATTGGGTGTTTTACAGCTCAGATAGAAAGATCAGCATAATAAACATCAACCTAGATTCTGCCATATTATTAAACTTTCCTTTTACCCCAGTATGGCAGATGTATTAGGTTTGTCCTACTGATCACTTGCAAAATCCCTGCCTTTTATTATTCTCCCATATATATAATTATATAATATATATAACTGTTCTGCTTGGGTGTGCCTTTTATCTGGAAAACAAAATTATTAAAGGTAAACTACTCATCTGGGCTGTGAAACTAACCTGACTCAAGGTGTGGTAGTTCCATAGCACTTCGCTTCCTGGTGAGAAGTGCAGAATAAACCCCCTTTGTCATATTTTTTTTTTTCTTTTTCTTTTCATTTATTTTGCCAGCAGACCGCATCAGCAACAAATCGTATGTTAGAAAGCCAGAGCATCAGTGAACTGAAAGCAGAGATTGTGTCACTGAAGGGGCTTCTATTGAGCAGGTAAGGCAAATGTGTGCCTAGTTCATGATTATGTCTGTTAGTTAAGATCATTGTCCAACTTGTATTTTTGATGACTTTAATGCTTTATGTTGTCCTTGAAATCACAGTCAATGATTTTATCTGAAATATTCAACTCTAAACTTCATCCATTTTGGTTTATTTTTGTTGAATGTAAGTGCTTATATCAATAAAGCAGGAAAAATAACTTAAAACTTTGTCTTTCCAGTCATACCATCTGGATGGGAAACACAAAATGTATCATTGGCTTTTCAATCTTCTTAAATAAAACTAGAGAATAAGAATAATTCAAAATAATTAAAGGTGCCAATGTAAGGCTAGTAGAGGATAGCTTAAAACAACACTGGCTTGTGAAACTTTTAATCCCGTTTTTAATTGAGATCCTCCCTAGCTACTGTTTGATTTTATTTCCCTTTTTTAATCGTTCTTGTTTCTCTCTTCCCGGGGGTTTCGTGAAGGAGCCAGGGGTGAACACAGCATGATTAAAAATGGGATTAAAAAAATACTTCACAGCATTCTGTGTCCCTTCAATGGAGGGGGTGCAGAGGATAATACTGGGACGCTATCTGAAACCCTTTTTCTTTCCCTCGTATGCCTGCAACACAGCATAATGCAGTGACATTCGTTTGGACTGGAACATGTGTGAAAGTTCGAGAGGCATAAGTACAGCATAACAGTTACTCATCGGTATGCTAAGAAGCACTTCTGGTGTACTCTAAGTTGAAGTTGAAAGAGCACTGCTCAGAAAACTAACACAGAGAACAGGCAGAGTGTGAATTGTTACTTTTGCTGTCTGGATACTCCATTTCTCTGTTCACTTTGTTATTACTACTCCTACCTGATACTTCTACACTGTTTGTCTTGTTTTGTGTCACCTAGTTTTTGGAGTGCTTCCATTTCTTGACTCTATTAGTTGTAATTTTTTTTTTATTTTATTCTAATTTAATTGATTCCTCAATTATTCGCTTACTCAATACCAGTCAAAAAAAACCTATTGTCCCACCTTCACGTCCATCATTCTTCCTACTGAGACTGGCATCTGTTAGAAAGGTTGTTCCAGTTTGAAATAAAGCTGGACATAGATTTCTTATCCTTCACTATCTCATACAGTTGCACAGAACCATCCATATTACTGTTGAAGGTTACTTTGCAAATAGCTCCTGGTATTCTAGGTTTTAGGTTTTCTTTTTAACCACTCCAGAGTAATACAAAAAATGCAACACCACCTACCCCCCATTAACAAATCACATTATTAGGTAATCTTACATTTGGATTAAATGAATTCTAAATTTTGACAAAATGTTTGATCACATTGTTTCAAAGGACTGTGAAATAGTGAAGCTGTGCGTTAACCTCACTCTAAAAGTCTGTTGAATTACAACAAACAGGCAGAGGGTTTGATACGCGCATTGATTAAATGAAAATATTCTCCACACCATTTGCACAGAACAAACAACCCTGTCCCAATCTTGAACTTTCCTGTTCTGTCCATTTTAGTTTGTTTGGCCTCTGTCAGTGAGAATGTTGTCATTTTTGTGACATCTGCATAGGTCACAGGGTGGATTCACACCGGTCAAATAAACAGTTGGTTTGTTCAAATTAGTTTGCTGCCATTCCCTTAGTCTCTTTCACTATTTTCTTTCCCATCTATCATTCCCTTACTCACTTTCTGATGCTCATTTGGTGTTGGCAGTACGTTTTCACTCATTCACTCCTTTTCACTTAATATTACTCTCACTTTTTGTCCCTTACACAATTAAATTAGCTCTCTTTAGGCATGTCACCTTCTCATGCATTACTTTCTTCTCATGCTTTCTGTGTTGTTTTTTTTCTCATGTCTTACTTCTATTATTGTATCTGCTTTTTTCTGTTTTCCTTTTATTTGTGTAACATACTCTCACTGAGAGATTAAACGTTATTCATTTCTGAACCCCCCCTACACACACACACACACACACAAACAAAGCAGTGTCTTAGAGCACAGTTTTTCATGCTGCTTGTATTAACATGAACTCAGTTTTGAAGTTATTAATTTAGTTGTCTCAAGTAGGATGAACTCAATGTCATATGAAAGGATTAAAAATCTACGTCTCAGATTAAGAAAATAAAGCACATTTAATTGAGAAAAGGAGCAGAAAGTATTTTTTTTTTAACTAAGTCATCGGTTCTAGTTCAAAGCATGCTTTTAGGAATACCTAGATGTTTGCTATATAACACTCTGCTGATTCCTTTTGTTTATCCACAGATACTTTCTGTTATTTAATCAGCAATCTATATATTGATGGTATGACATAACATTCTCAAATCCAATTATTCCACTTCTGGATCTTGATGGGGCAGAGCCTATCCCAACAACATCAGAGGCAGGAACCAACCCTGGATTGCAAACTATTAAATCACAGGGTCCACTCATATACACTCACACAGGGCCAGTTTGGAATCACCAATCACGCAAACTTGCACATCTTTGGGATGTTGATTTCTAGTATCATTTCCTTCATTATCTTTATTGCCATTGATTGACGTACCAAATATACATGCTTTGTCTGATTAGCTGGCTCTGTCATTAGATATGCCCTTCTGCCTGTCTGTCTCTGTTCTTACACAGGTACCTAAAGAATTCAGTGTTTCTACTTCTGTCCATCTCTCAGAATCTAGTAATAAATCTGTTAACCTGTTTCAGTTTTCATTTTACTACACTCTTACTTCATGTAATGTCACATTCCTTTGTAAAACATAAAGATTTAAAAATGGAAAAAAAAAATACTATCCAAAACCAGTTTTAAACAGTGCATTCAGCAGTTTATTAAAAGAGGTTGCTGTCACCATTTTTGTGAAAATTTAGCACAGGGGGACTTATACTTGGTCACATTGTTAATGAAGTAAAAAGGAAATATTTTATGATTTTACTTTAGTTGTATTTTATTTACAGTATTATTAGTGCACAACATGCTTGTCTTATAAATGAAAGTGCACTTTAAACTGAACTGAACCTGACCTACCTATAGTGTTTGTGAAAATCGGCCACTAAAATATACTTACATTTTCATACCAAATATTTAGTCTCTGTGAAAACTAAACAAAAAAGTTGAATCTACACACTGAAAACTGGGCAACCCTTAGTGTCTGAAAATGGATGGTTGGAATTTTGGGCTCCATTTTTTACACCTTTCTTAATCCAGTTCCTGGTCACGGGCAAGGCCAATTGAGGCAGCACACTTATTAATTATTATTATTATTATTATTTTTTTTAAAAGCATTGTTTTTAATCCTTTTTAAAAGACAAGGTGCATTATATTGGAATCAGTCAAAAACGGACAAAGTTCAAGTATTCAAGGAAACTTTTATTTGCCGTATAAATGCATAAACTTCAAGATCAGTCCTGAAGCAACTATAATAGTAGGACTTGCACATGTTCATCAGCAAGATTGACGGGCGCCAACTGGAAGTATGGCAAAGACATCTTTTTTGCGATGTAGAAATTTATACAGCCAAGGTTTCATAAATATTCAACAGTTTCTGTAGTCATAATGCAAATGAAGTTTTAAACAATCATTTACATTTTGAAAATCATGAGGATGAAAGCTTGTATGTAACATTTAGATAGTTAGTGCTTGTTGGACATGTTCTGAACACATCACCCCCTTTCAATCCATTAAGTTATTTTGAAACTAGCACCTGTTGAAGTGTGTCCCAATTCAGTCAACTATTTTATGTCACACAACCAGCAGCTGAATTTTCACCCAGCTAATTCACTGGTTATGGAAACAAAGATGCAAATACTCACTGTTACTTTTTTCTTTTTTTTTTACCCACTGCCCATTTCAGTCATTACTTGTACTGACAGAATCAACAGGCCAAAGATTTGCTTGCCTAAAAATCTATATCCTGCATTAACAACTTAGCAAAATTCTACAAAGTCAGTAACAATAAAAAGCCAATCAGCATTCGGTATAATGTAGCTTTCTCAACAACCTCATTCGTCATTCATTTTGTGCCCGATTAACGAATTACCATTGATTACCGCCTGTCAACGTCGCCTTCTCTCAGGATGTGTGAAAAGGGCGCTCTTGCAAATTGCTTCCTGAGAGTGCATTTTAAAGTATGATAGACTGGATTGAACAACCTGAAAAGTCAGCACGCACACATGCGTTCATACCGGCCTAAAGCCACAAGGTGTCACTCAAATGTTCAGAGCAAGAGGGAAAGGTCACAATGGAAAAAAAGGTCACCAATTCTTGGCTTCTAGTTGTCCAAAGTGATTTTGAGAACAAGAGGTATACTTTCTCAAGCATAATATGACTGGTTTGGTGATTTTTTTTTTTTGTAAAGCAATAAATGTTGAAGGTAACGGAAATGCTTTGATTTGTTTTGGTTAAATGTAGCGGTGGGTAAAGGACATAGTCCATCAGATCTCTTTATTACACCACTCATGACTTAGCAATACAATTTTTCTGAATTTCTGAAGCCTTCCACAAGTATATAGGGTATGATGTTGCAAATAGTTACTAAAGCTGACTAGCTTAACTCTCATAATGGACTTTGAACACTTAATGGACTTTGAACACTTGCCATGTTCACAAGTTTTCCTCCCCATTTCCATAGATGTGATTCTTACAAATCAGCAACTGTAAATTATTTGTATGTGTGCTTGTGGTTCTATTAGTGTCCGGGTTGCTGGCTGAGCCAGTGCCATGGTAAACTTAAGCTTCCTCCAACCTAATGGACAAAACAATTTTAGAAAAATCTGTGAATGTTTAATCAACATTTTATCTTCTGTTGTTGTGATAAGCTTGCTATTTTGGCCTATTTGGATTGTACCACTAGAACTAGACTCCATGATGGGTGCAGGTCTCTTTGTGACTCGATCTTTGAAAAACCATCCGAGGTTTGAATCTTTCACCCCATTGTAACAACTGAAAACTTTTTTTGTTTATGACATGTTTGTAAGCATTCATGAATAAACATGATGTAAATGTGCTGTGAGAGTCTGGGAAGAATTAAACCACCTATTTAATTATTGAGTCCAGCCTTGGACACCACTTTTTTACTTGGTGATTAGTGCAGACACTGTGGCTTGTACTGGGGACAGCTGTCTGCACTCCTCCCACACACACAAACGTGCACTTGTTCACTTAACACGACTTGTACATTTTCTCGTCCCTTAAACATTATGATGGGCATGAAAAAGCAAGGTGCTCCCTGCTCAAATTACGTGACCCGCATGGAACTGCTAATTGGTGAACCATGCCTTAGAGTTGCCATGCAGACCCCGCCCCTTCCCCTCGAGAGATGGAAATTGTCATTAGGAAGAATTTATTGTTCCTTTACAGTTCGGCTAAGTGCTTTTGAAAAAGTGAGAGTGTGCATTTTTTTCTAACATAGGAGCCAGCAAAGTAGGTAAATTAAATTTCTTGATAGTGTTTATGATGATAATGAAAAATATGCACATCATCTTGTTTGCATTGCGCCGAGATGGAAAACTCCCACAGCAATTTATCCCAAAACCAAACCCCCACAGATGGAGTCTTTATGAATTTAAAATCCTATGCACATTAGTCAGTGCCAAAGCTGAAGGCATTGCATTAGGCACTGGTCTAAAAGAGACAAGCTGAATGTCCTGGAATCTTGTCTCTTGGATAAAGCTGTCAATGGTACTGTGGCACTAGGCCAAGTGAATGCCACAGATGCAAGTGGTAGAGCATCCATGATCTCATTGAGCTATAGGTACTTAATTGGAAATAGGTGGTATTTCATAGCTCAGACTCATTTGTCACACATTTTAGGTGATTAATAGTTAAAGAGTGGAAAAATATTGACTAGGTCCAACTGAACAAGTAATTGAATCAATAAAGCTAATTGTGAAAATTAGCTGCAGTAAACAAGTAGAGACACAGTGGCCTTCAAGCACTGAAGATGCTTGCTCTTGAGACCTAACCCATCCAAGCAAACCCAAACCCTGAGACTAAAGATGGATTTTGTACTCACAAAACTGGAACTTGTCATTTGACAACTAATCTGCACTGATAGTAATCAACTAAGTTGTGACCAGGTAGCAGCTATATCTCTCTGTTCTCACTTATTTTTTTTTCTATCCAGCATTTATTTTAGTAATCTGTGGAGACATTGCATTGTTCATGTTCTTGCACACCAGTGCCTTGCTAGACAGCTATGTTTAGTCAACAGTTCCGTCCAAAACAAAGACAGATGCCCTGTGCTTAAAAAGTACATGCTTTGGGAACGGAGCTACATGTACTTCAACGCTCATCCTGGCCAGATTGGCTTATTTTTGTCATGTCTTCAGCATGCAAATGAAAAGCTCAAGTAAAAATACAGACTTCAAACAAAGAAAATAGAGCCCAGCATGTCCAGCAATGTAAGAACATGTTAAGCTCTCTTTGATAAATTATATCACAGCCATACGCTGTCTACTGTTACTTTGCAGAGCGTTCATCATGTTTTTAAAGTTTGTGGTTAGTGGTTTGTCCTCTTTTAGGTGGTCTGCTATTTTTTTTTCTTTGTCACTGTTAGTTTGATGCTTATAATGCATTTTGTACTAACACACAGTATGGTCCAAATGGCTAAATATGGATTTCTTATAGTTCATGTTTGTTTTCACATTTGTGAGAAGTTTTACTGTGTGTTAGCAGTAAGTGCATTGCCGTATCAGTGTTATAGCAGAGAATCAGTTGAACATGTTCCTCTTCTCCATGACCCATACTGGTTCTATTCAGGCAGTGTGGCTAAGGCTTTGGACCTAGAACTTCAAACCCTGTGTTTGTGGGTTCAAATCCAGAGACCATGAACAAATCACTTTTCTTGCCAGTGCTCCAACTGGAAAAACCTGAGGAATTAAACCAGTTGTATCTCTTAACTGGTGTAAGTCACCTTGGACAAATAATAAATAATAAACAGAAGGTAATGATGACCCTGTATTGAGATCACCGACAGTCACATTTTGTCTGCTCAGCTCTTCCCTCACCAATCATTGTGGATTGAGATTAGTATCAGCCAATGAAACATACCCAAGTCTTTTGATGTGTGTGGAGATAAGGGGCAGGTGTTCATTTGAACATGAAGGTCAAAGAAGTCACATGATTAGATACTAAATGGTACGAAGAGGGTGTTAAGTGGAACTGGTAAATGCAGAATGTTTCGTGACTTCAGCAAAGCTCATTTACATTTTATTTATTTGGCTGTTTTGTTGCTAATGAATTGCAAATCATTAGTGTATATCACAGCTCTTGGAGTATTTCTGCAGGTGGTACACTGTGGGGTTGTGGATACTTGTGCTTCTGCCACTAAGGGAGCTACACTGCCTTCAAGATAGTTGCCATTCAGATCTCTGTAAATATTTCAGATTTTTAATTTAATTTTTTATTTCACAGAATCAATTTGAAAGTTATTACCTCAACTTCAGGGTCACAGTGGAGCTGGAGACTGTCTTAGCAGCATTGAGTACAATGAAGAGGCCAAGTCTGGACTGGTTGCCAGTCTATCACTGTGCCCATTCATGCACATATTTATACTTACCCAGGTCAAACGCTGTTATACAGCGCCTCTAAAAAGTATTCTATGCCTTAAAAGTTTTCACAATTTGCTGTTATACAACACCAAATCACAGTGGATTTATTTTGCTTTTTTGAAACTGATGAACACAAAACGACTCCTTAATTTCAATTTGGAAACAAATCTCTTCAAAGTGATCTAAATTAAATACAAGTATATTAAAAAAAATTGATCACCTAACCTTTCACCCCCTTTAAAGTTTGCATTTGGTCAGTGCACCTTTGGCAGCCATGCCAGCCTTCAGTCTGTATGCTGAGGTCTCTGTCTATCAGGTTTGCACATCTGCACATTGTTCTTCTTCTTCTTTTTCTTTGGAAAAACTGGTCAGCACTGACAGGTGGTATGGGGATCATGAGTGAACTGCCTTTATCAAGTCCATCCACAAATTCTCTGTTAGAGTCAGATCTAGACTCAAGGAGCCTCATGGATAAGCACTAAAATGTTGCATACGTGTACCTCCACATTAATATTGAAATGTATAAAAACTAAACTTGGGGTAATGACACGCATATTTTCATGACAGCCTCACACTTACACATGTATGCATGTTTCTGCTTGGTTTTATAACGGGTGGCATCCAGCGTCAAAGCGGTGCTAATGTTTCTGTGTGGTTTCCCTTTCTTTTTTAACATTCACATCCATGACGTGGGCTTTATAAAATATGCTGAAATAAATTGCATATTTACAAATTTAAAGCACTTGATTGTAATCATTCTGTAACAATATAATGGTGTACGGAATGGCCGAGCCATTTCAACTACCATGACAAATTTAGCATTATTAGATCATCATACTGATTTCTTGTTCCACGATTCTAAGTAGGTTTAGATTTCTAAGAGCTGTCCTCTTGGAGCTTTGTGCTGAACTGTGGCTGACTTTATAAAGGAAGACTTTGAGTAATTGTGCTACCTTCTCCTTTGCAAGTTCTGTCCACCCTCTGGTTTTTAGCCACAGGAGCTTTTCAACATCACCTGGCTGACTGATTGGGTATTTCTTAGTCATCACTGAGTTGTGCAATGCCAGCTGTATGGGATGGTATTACCCACTTGTTATCCAGATGCTGTAGATAAGATTAATCTTTTGTGCTAATGCACATTTCAGTGATGCAGGCTCTGCATCGGTCTGTTGTGGTGAAAAAGGAGCTTAGACGTAAGGCAAAGCTCTCAATTTACCAATCGATCTACGTTCCTACCCTCACCTATGGTCATGAGCTATGGGTAGTGAAGGAAAGAAGTGAGGTGTTCCGGGCACGTCCAACCGGGAGGAGGTCCCGGGGAAGACCCAGGACATGCTTGAGAGACTGTGTCTCCTGGCTGGCCTGGGAACGCCTTGGGATTCTCCTGGGAGAGCTAGAAGAAGTGGCCGGGGAGAGGGAAGTCTGGGCCTCTCTGCTTAAGCTGCTGCCCCTGCGACCCGACCTCGGATAAGCGGAAGAGGATGGATGGATGCACATTTCTAGTTTTGTCCACACAACATGTTTTAGTGTGAATTTCTTCACAAGGCGTTATACAGGAGGCCCCAGGACATTACCATGGTTGTTTTTGCACTATTCCTGTATAGCTTTGACTTTGTGATTGGAGTCCTTGTCTTGCTGGAAAACAAATTTCCCAAGGTGCAGGTTTCTTGCAGATTGCATCAGGTGTTCTTCCAGGATTTCCCTGTGTTTTGCTGCTTTCTTTTTCCCCCTCACAAGTCTCCAGGACCTGTTGCAGAGAAGACTCCCCACAGCCTGAGGCTACCAGCACCACCACCACCAAATCTCTTGTTGAGGGCGGGGTATTTTTAATAATGTGCAGTGTTTGGCTTTTACGAAACATGCCGTTTAGTGTGATAATCAAATAGTTTGGTCTACTCAAACTATAAAATTTTATTTCACCTGACTTCAGAGTCTCCAATGTGCCTTCTGCCGAGATTTATTTTTTTATTTATATTAACAAGTGGCTTTCTCTCACCCACTGTCCCATAAATCTGTGACCGGTGAAATAATCCAGCTATAGTTGTTGTCTGCACTGTCTCCAGTCTCGGCTGCTGTTATCAGCTGTTCTCACAGGTCTCTTGATGGCATTACTCATTCACTATCTTCTTGTATGGTTACTCAGCTTTTGTGGGTGGCCTGGTCTAACAGATTTCCAGCTCTGCCATACTCTTTCCATTTCTTAATGACTGATTTAAGTGGACTCCAAAGATATTCAGTGATTTGGATATGTTCTTGTCTCAATTCTGACTTGTGCTTTTCAATCCCCTTTTTATAGAATTACTTGGAATGTTCTTTTGTCTTCATGGTATTAGTTAGACTTCCATACTGACTAACCGCATGTTGAACCTTCCACATTCAGCTGCATTTAGAATACAATCATCTGAAATCCCAGACAGTTGACTTCCTAATTCTGTGCCTTCTAAAGCCAATTAGCTGCACCAGTGATGATTTTTGGGGTGTTGTATTAAAGGTGGTTAATACTTATGGGATCAGTTATTTTGTGTTTTCTATCTGTAATTCATTTAGAACACTTTGCAGAGGTCAGTTATCAGTTCCAACAATAAATTTTTTTTCTTTGTTTATCAGTGTCAAAAATCCAAATTGTATTCACCGTGATTCAATGGTGTATAACAAAATGACAAAAGGGGGTGACTGTTTTTAATTGGTGATGTACATTTTAGGATTCAGTGGTGATGAATGCAACACAAACCAGTCTGAGACTCTGTGCTCTCTTCTCAGGAGGCAGTTCCCTTCTTCTCCTTCAACGTCGAAGATCCCTTCTTGGCAAATCCCGCTCAAGCCGGCCAGTCTGATCAACTCACCATCTGCCAATCACAACAGCAGTAGCGACATCTCGCCTGTCAGCAATGAGTCCTCATCCTCATCCCCTGTCAAAGAAAATCACAGCCCAGAAGGGTCAAAGGGAAGCACACATGCCCTGAACAGCGACCTTGGTGTGGACGTCAACCTCAACCTGGACGTCAAGGACCAAGTGAGAATGGAAGTGCAAGGGGAGGAGGAGAAAAAGGATAATGATGATGAAGAGGAGGATGAAGATGATGATGTAAGTCACGTGGATGAAGAGGAGTGCCTCACGGTGCAGACAGAGGACCGACGGGGGGGTGATGGACAAATAAACGAACAGGTGGACAAACTGAGACGCCCAGAAGGGGCAAGCAATGAGAATGAGGTTGACTAGCCCACGCTTATGACTGTTTTTGTGGTTTTTTTTCTTGTTTTTTTTTATGTAGGGGTTTCGATTTGCCTTTTTCTTCTCCCTCTCCCTCCACACAAATTCACTGTGCTGTAATAATGATAGCACAGCTCTCCATGTAGCACTTGTGGTGCACATAGCTCGGCTGACTACCTCCTGTGCGAATGGAGAAGTGAGCAGAGCATGTGAGAGGTGTGGCAGCAGGACCCCATCTTGTGCCCTGCTGCAGCCGTCCACGGAAGGGGTGGAGGGGAACCAAAAATGTCAGCTGTTAACTGGCAGCGCCAGGCTGCAACGTTCTACTCAGTTGTGCCACAGCACACCACTAGTAGAACTTTCATTTAGTAAATATGATTAACGGGGCAATAGAGTTAAAAATGAAATTCACACTTCAAGAATGTTGTTCAGCAACTGTAGAAAAGACCAAGGAATATTTGATTAATGAAATGTTTGGCTAAACATTTGGCACACCAAATTCAAGTAAATGCTATGAAGTTCCTTTCGGTTAGTTTAATCCCGCTGTCACCTGAGATGTTGGTGTTCACGCAGCCAAGCAAAGTAGCAGGTTGCATATAGTGACTTAAAGTGCCGGTGGAAGGGCTTATAACCCCCTCCATTGTGGTGGGGTGGGCACAAGTCATTCGTGTGTGTGGGAATATTTTTAAATATTGGGTACCCACACTGCTGAACATGTGCACTTCACCTCCATTCACAGATATGCTGTTCAGCTTTTATGATTATTTGCAACCTGGTGGATTTTCCTTGTGGAGCCCAAGGGAATATGGGAGCATGGCTCTGAAAGAGACCCTCTAGTAGTGCACTTGTGCAGTAGTCATGCAGAGGTCTAGCACCCCTTACGGGGGCAATCATCAGCCACTTTCCCACTGCCATGTCATTTTTTTATTTTTTTTTTAACCACCATGCTGTGCAGCCGTCACAGGATTTTCTGTTCCGCTACTGAAGTGAGGGGGAATTTGAAAAAAACAAAGAAAGAAACGGGCATCTTTAGTTTCTTTCTCCTGTTTGGTTTTTATGGCCTGGTCAATAATTCAGGATCTAACCTGGAAGACACCTCAAAGAAGCCAAAAAAAAAAAAGGGACGCTGCTAAGTCGTAACACTTTGTCCTGATTTGTCACCAGTGCATGTTGGGGACAGCCAGATCCTCGCCCACCTTCTTAATCAAAGCACACATCCTGTTAGCTGCCGGTGTCGTGATTCTGTACAAGTGTCGGACATCAAACTCGTGTACATAATTGGAATAAATCTGCTTTAACATGACATGCTGGACGCTGCTCTCTGACTTTTTATTCTGGTACTCGCACACTCTTTGGTTTGTTCTGGCTGTTTTTCTTTTTTTTTTTTTTTTAATCTTTTTTTTCTAAAGTCACTTTTGCATTTGTTAGTGAGCACTTTTGGATTTTCTGCCTCATCTCCGAACTCAACCCAAAACATACATGGTGGAAGCAAGATGAAAAATGCATTAGAGGTCGGCATTTGGCACTGCTGGCTCTGCACAGTGAAGCAAAAAGTCAAAGTGACTATTGGGGCTAAGCAAAACAGCCAAGGATGTCTACGGACATCAGAGCTTGACTGACCAATCACAAAGCCAGAACTGATGGCAATTGTGTATGGTGTCCGGGCTCATGAATTCTGACAGGCAATCATTGAACACTTGAGTGCAACTGAGTTTCTGGCTTGTGTGAAAGATGTTGCTGCAATTTAACTTGGGTGGGGTTTGGAGAGTGAAGGACATCTCTGTGTGATGATGTGAAATGTAGGTGTGACCCTAAGATTTCTCACCTGTGGCATTTGGGGGGTCACTCCAGGGGGATAAGAGGGTGATGACACGAAGCCTGCTAAGTAATAATGAGACCATTGTAGTCAGATTTTAGAAGTTGGAGTCTGTCTCACTCACACAGGAACAAGGAGCCCCCCTTTAGCTTAATTTAACAGGCTCCTGCTTACTGAGAGGTCTCGAGTCCCTGAGATTTCTCACTGGTGATATTTGGAGGCTGAAAAGAGAGACAGCAGACCACTTTAGAATTCAGAGACCCACCTGTGTACTCTGGCAGAAGAACCACCCATTTAAGGTTGTGTGTCGTCCCCTGAGAGCCCCCGGATTCACAGCCAACCTCAGGGACACAGATTTAATATTTGGTGGGGAGATATGGGGCTTTTCCTTGATAACTCGGTGGGGGTTTGTGGATATGACAAGGATGACATAATACAAGACCCTCATAATTACTAGTTTTAAAGTCTCAGGGCAGGAGTTGTGAAATGAAGACTGGAGCCTGAGATTTCTTGGGGGTCTGTTCTGGGATCACCTGGGGGTTGGCTGCTGAGAGAAACTCAACTACATTATACAAGACCCTTTTTGAAGTCAGAGGCCCGCTTACTCACTTGGGCAGAAGCAGCTGTCTGGGACAGACAGACCCCAGGTGATTTCTCAGCACTAGCAACTTGAAATGCCATCTTGTGAAGACTCAAGTTGGAGCAGATGGGCCAACCCAAGAAAAGTGACCTGCTGATGTCTACCACATCAGTGAGCGCCACACAAGCCCATGTTGGGCAAGTCTAAATCATCAGGTGAGGTAGCAGTGCCATGACAATTTTAAATGTCTTCTGCCACCCTGGTGTACGAGTTCAAGGTCAATGCAGTTGACCAGTCCCATTTGACATCTGTAACCAAGTTTGCTTGACTTGAGGGGCCTTTGGTAGGAGCCAATCTGCTTGAGTCTAGCAAAGGTGACCACTATGGATCCACTAAAGACAACACAGGTACAAGACAGCTGAAGATAGTCAATGGAAGGCCAATTTGAGCCCAGCAAATGCTGTATAAGCCCCCCCCTAATAACTATGGGTTCTGAAGATCCAAAAGGAGAGCACAGCAGCTGTGTAACAGGTCCAAGGGGTGGCCAGCACAAGGCCCGAGTATGCATCCAGCATGTCAGTGGTTAGTCTGAGCCCATCTCCCCAGTTCCCTGTGATTACAGCCCCCGGATATGCTTGTCCACTCTCGCCAGCCCCGGGTTCTAAGCTTTTCAAGTTTGCGGCCAACTCGTTTCTCATTTTTATTCTCCTACTGACGTCTTTTCGAGATTACCATTGCTGAACTGTGGCGGCATCTCATCTCAGATGCAACTTCGTGTCTCTTTTATTACCTTGAAGTTTTATTTTTTGTCCACTTCAAGGTTTTTGTTCTAATTAAAAAAGGTAAATTTATACAAAGACCCTGACTGCAAACCTCACAACCCCACTAGCCTCAGGCTGTCTCCAAAGTGAGCATCAAGTTAAACACTACCCCAAGTCTTTACTGTGTTTATTCAGAGCTCCTCTCACCCGGTCTGGCATGGACCAAATGAAGTTGGCATCCCATCACCCGCAGGCCCTCATGGTCCCTGGACATCACAGGAGACCCAAAGGCTAATTGGATTGTCCTGCTTCAAACCTTGTCCTCCTTTGGTCCTTAAGCTTTTCTAAAGGACACAAGAAGGCCAGTGGCCAGGACTCCACTGGCAGGACCTTTTGGCTTTAGACTGCTATTGTTGGGACCCCTATAGCATTAGGGCCTGATCCCAGCACTCCCTTGACCCCTGACACTGGTACTGCAGTGGGCAATCCCACTTAAGGCCAAGACTGACACTCCAGTCCTCCTCCAAATGTTTCTTCCTAGGTAGACATTTTATTTTGCTCAAGCCAGCTTCAGGTTAAGACCGTGACCAAAGCAGTGCAGTAGACTCCCTGGTCCCATGTCCACTCAAGAGTGGAAACAACACTGCAGTGGACCCCTCATTCCAGTAGAGGGTGACGAGGACACTCAAGTGGGTTTCAGGTTCCCACTACACCTATTGTGAGGTCTCCATATTCCATTTCTCTTTGAGATGGGGTCCTAGCACTTTAGTGAATTCACAATCCTAGTTGACACAGACAGGAACTCCCAGGCTGCAGATGGCAATTTATGAACCACTTACTCTTTTGTGGACACCTTTACCCTCGATGACACAGAGACTAGCAGACTGGTACCAGACCCCATTAAGCCTGACCACATGTGAGACTGAAGGGTGCACGTAAGTGCACACCCAAATTGTCCTTTCACTTGAGGCACTCCGGTAGACCCCCAGAAACCTGTTTCACTTGCGTCTGGGACTGGAACTCAGGAGACCCTTTTTATTTGACGTTGGGGCTGGCACTTTGGTGGACCCCTCAGAGATCCCTTTCACTTGAGGCTGGGGCTGACACTCCAGTGGACCTCTGGAGAACCCTTTCAATGGCAGCTGGGAATAGCACTCGGGTGGACCGCAGAGGCCCCTTTTACTTGATGTTGGGGCCGGTGCTCCAGTGGACCCCACTGGGACTCTTTTCACTTGAGGCTGGGGCTGGCACTTTGGCGGACCCCTCAGAGGCCCCTTTCACTTGAGGCTGGGCATAGCACTCCAGTGGACCTCTGGAGACCCTTTTCTCTGGCAGTTGTGAATAGCACTAGGGTGGATCCCACAGAAGACACCCTTTACTTGAGGTTGGGGCTGGTACTCTAGTGGACCCCACAGAGACCCCTTTCACTTGAGACTTGGACTGGAACTCTTGTAGACCCTCAGAGATCCCTTTCTCTTGAAGCTGGGGTTGGCATTCCAGGTTTTTCTCTGTCTGTTTCAGGCTGCCGGTTTCTGTCCTAATGGGGGTCTCCCGACTGTATCTTCTCTTATTTGTTACTGTTTGCTTCACTTAACCCTGACGATAGCCTTTCACACGTTGGATCGGGGGCACGGTTGACAATGTGGTTCCAATCCTTAGTCCTTGGTTGGCCTGGGGGGCTGCAGACTTGCGTGAGAGCAGGGTGACGTGTGCCGGAGCACAGCAGGTGTGCTCACCTGCGGCGCTGACGTTCATCTCTTTATTTATTTGTGATGAAGCTTTTCATTCGACTGCATTAATGAAGTTCTTTCTCTTTGTGAGCAGACACACCATGTTGAGATGCATGGCTGCATGGTCACATCGGAGCTCCTCATTGAGCGCCAGGAGGGGACTGCAGAGGAGGGGGGTTTATGATGGGGGCTGCAGACCCCACTCTGAGTGGGTGCTTTGGGCTCTCATGCTCTTTTGATGCCCGTGATTGTGCCCTTTGAAGCACTTTGACTGACATCTCAAGCGTTTCCTGGTGACGTCTCAATGACATCAGGGTGTTGCCTGTTGGTGCTTACCAGGCAGGTGGCAGCTGGGGTCTTTCACTCACTGCCCGCTTCCCCTCGGCACAAATCCCTTAAGTCATGTCAGGCTGAGGCTCACCGAATGAGCGCGTTCCTATCTCCGATTTAGCCACCTTCGCTCTTTGGTGGGATTAGGCATTTGCCACTTGAGAAGATGAGCCATCCCCTGCTGTCCCCTTTTGGATGAACTCGAGCAGAGCTGGAAACACTTTTGCTGAAGCCCAGGAGACGACCGCTTTGGTTCTAAGCAAACTACTTGAAAACTAATGGCTGTCTGGCGGGGGGCCAGTACAGATTAGCCGTTTCTACAGTCGTGTTTCATGTTGCAACTTGCTGTTTGTTCTCGTTCAAAGTCCTGTTTAACACGCCAATGACTAATTTATAACATGCAGATGAAAACAAACAGCCTGGACTGGTGGGTATTCATGCAATCCCAGAGGCAAACAAAGCCAGTCAGCTTAGTGAAGATGAGGCGTCTGTGTGGGCCGCACTGGGGCAGTCACACCGAGGGTCTTGGTCAGCTGTAAAACAGCCGTCCGTGGGATGCTTTGCTTTGTTTGTTTTCCTTAATTCTCCGACTGCATTTGGTTTTGGTTTGGCTTGCAGGCAAAGTGATGAGGCAGTTAACCACAGTGCCACCTGAACACTGGCCAGTCCGAACATTGGGCACCTCTGACTCTTGCCCACAATCGTGACATGATAGTCGTTTAGTGCAGGCCAAGTGGTCTGCTCGTGTTCCCCTTCTACCAGGCTTGATGTTTCTTTGTTCTCCTGCCTTCTTGTTTTTATTTCCCCCTCTAGCAGATGAGACCCACATCATTTGAAGGTGGTCTCATTCCCATTGATGTACAGTGGACGTTTGCCTCCTTTTCCATTTTGTCCCAATAGCAGATGAGAACCAAGGTGTAGCTGGGATGTGTTTCTCCCCTCATTCTCCCATACTGGGGTCTAACTGATGGTTCAAACCTTTTCTGTCCCGCCGCACCATTGGCAGGTGTCTCTTTGTGGAACCAGCAGCCATTTCTTAGAGCTGTGCAGACTGACCTGCCTTTTGTTCCGTTTCCTCTGACAGCTTATTCCTCTGGTCTCCTTTTTACATCTGACCATGCTGAAGTTGCGACTCTACTTGGACTCCTCTATTTCCGGCATAGCAGGACCACCCCAAGGTCTAAGTGAGATCTCAGTCTGCTTCTTTTCTTGTGTCTCTGTGATTGAACTGACATTCATTTTCTTTGTCGCTCCCTAAGGCTGAGTTGACTGACCACACTGAGGTCTACAATATTAGGATGTCCCAACTTCCAAACCCCCCTTCAACTCCTCTCTTTCTGCCATTGCAGGACCACACTGAGGTCTAAGTGGGATTTATTAACGCAAACGCTGACAGGACTATCTACAGTAGAAAGTCGCCCCTTCAACTACTCTGTTTCTGCCATAGCAGGACCAAACTGAAGTCTAAGTGGGATCTCAGTCCATTTCCGATTCCTTCTGTGGAAGACAAGGCAGGTATCTGTGTGACTGAATTTGTTGGTCTCTTCCTAAAGCTGAGCACATTGACCTTGCTGAGGTCTGACTGCCATTTCTCCATTTCGCCCATAGCTGTTGAGGCTGCCGTGTTTACCCCCCTTCACCCAACATCTCCTACATCTGACCTTGCTTAAATTTCTCTCCTCTCTTTCTGCCATAGCAGGACCACACTGAGGTCTCAGTGGGATCTCTGTCCATTTCTGTTTCCACTCATAGCAGATGAGGTACAGTAGATATCTCTGAACTGGTGGTCATTTTTCTTCATCACCTCTTAAAGTTGAGTAGACTGACCTCACTGAGGTCTAAATGGGATTTGTCTGTTAACAAAAGAAACATCCACCAAACTCGCAGGAGTCTTCTACAGTATGTCTGACCAAGCTGAAGTGTGACTGTCATTGAACTCCTCTGTTCCTGCCGTAGTGGGACCACACTGAGGTCTTACTGGGTCCTCAGCCCTATTTTGAAGACAAGGCCGGTGTCCGTGTGGCTCAACTGGTGGCCTTTTCCTTTGTCACTTTCTATGGCTGTGCAGCCTGAACTCACTGAGGTCCGAATGTCACTTGTCTGCTTTGCCCCCACAGGTGATGAGGCTGCCGTCACTAAGTGCTGTGTCCCCCTCATGTCTCCTACATCTGTCCTCACTCAAGTGTGACTCTGATTAGACTTTCTCATTTCCTGTTGCTGACTGGACTGGCAATTCTTGTCTCCTTGTAAGTTGGTGGACAGGAGCCACGGGGTTGGGGTTTGGAATCATAAAAGCCTTGCATTTGTCTCCTTACCTTTTTCTTAACATCTAGCTGGTTCAACAGGTCTTACTGGTGTGGCAGGGAGAGGCTAATAATTAGCTTTTCCTGCCTGGTTGCCAAGTACCAACAGACCCTGGCTGCCTGGTAGTATGGCCTAAACTTCTACTTAATGGTTATATTCAGGGAAGAGAGCTGATGAATTTCACAATATGCAAAGCAACAAATCCTATTAATAACCAAGTCAGCAAGCTCAGACAAAGGGTCCATGGCCCCCGTGGAAGCCCCAAAGTGGATGTATTCAACAGAGTGTAATTGCAGACTGTAGTACCTATGATGGTCCAACATCACAATACGCCTGCGTTAGAGCAGGGGTCTCCAACTCCAGTCTTAGAGAGCTACTGCGGCTGCAGGTTTTCATTCTAACCCTTTTCTTAATTAGTGACCAGATTTTGCTGCTAATTAACTCTTTGCCTTAATTTTAATCTTAAGACTCAGGCCCCTTAATTATTTCTTTTTTCCTTAATTAGCAACCAAACAATATCAAGACACAAAATGTACCAACACACAAACAACAACCTGCGTCCATCACAGAATAACTGAAAATAAAGAAAGGTGAAGGCCTCAATAATGTTGATCTGCTCAGGTCCACAAAACATTTGGATAGCCAGCGCTCTTAACAAAGAAATTCAACAGTTTTGGAAATGTCTGCCATGGTAGAATGGGCGCCATGGAATTATATAACTGGTTTAATTAGCAACAAGAATTGGCTTCAAATTAAGAAACTGAATGAAGTGAAGTTGGATGGAGTTTCAGGCCCCAACTTAGTCTTCTGTTGGCTCACTTCACATCAAATTTATGTTTAGGTGCCGTTTAAGGAAAAATTAATGAATTTAGTGGTCAGAGTCTCAAGAAAAGTCAATTAAAATAAAGGGAAATAGTTAATTAGCAGCAAAAACTGGTCACTAATGAAGAAAAGATTTAGAATGAAAACTTGCAGGCACCGTAGCTCTCCAGGACTGGAGTTGGAGACCCCTTTGTTAGACTACAGTTAACATTAGGGCCCAGTTACACTGTGCTTCATCTGACTCAAATTGTGACCCACGTATGTCACAGCTACGTAGCATTGCAGGCTGCAGTTAGAACTAAAAGTCACAGCAAGTGGGCGCAGGAGACTCTTGATTCTGGGTACTGCCACCATTCACTGCGCCTCCCCCTTGATGTCCACCCTGCGTTTAATAATAAAGAAACACACGGCCCTAATGGTTTTTTGCCAGTTTTTTTTTTTTGTTTTTTATTGAGTGAAAATCTCAACCCTTGCATCAGTCATGCAGAAAAAAAAATCAAATAAATAAAATACATATATTAAATTTCTAACAGCACTAAATTCAAGTGGAAAAATATTCAGTTAATAATAACATAGGTGCCAGGGGATCAGATTCAAGTATTGGAACAACCTTTTCAATTAATTATTTTTATTTCTTTGAAACCCTATAAAAAGTCAAGTGTTGACTCGGCGTCGAGTGTTTGTGTCCTGGAGCCTCCCAACCCCCCACAGAAAGAGAGAAAGAAAGAAAAAGAAAGAAAGAAAACCAAAAAACGACCAAAGACGTTCAGATGAGACGTGAGCTCGAGATGGCTTATTGTCCTAGTGTGCAAGATTCAGTACAGAAGGCCAGGGGGTTTTTGTCCTTTTTTTTTTCCGTTGCTACATCTGTCATTTAATTTTTTTTTTTAATGTTCCTACTTTACTCCAGTCTACCGAGCACAGACATGTAATCCAGTTTTGCGTTTTTTGTGTTTGATTTAGTTTTTCTGCTGGTTAATTAAAACACTGAAATGATGTGTCGTCTGAGCAGCGGCAGCAGCAGAGCTACGCTGGATTTGGAGGTCATTCTGTCTGCTTTTGTTGAATATCATTTTCCTGTTTATTTTTTATCCCAGATTACAGGACACCAGCTGCTTGACGGATGTTTTTGTGTTTACCCGTTCGTTTTGTTGTTTTAATTTTTTTTCTTTTTTAATTAAAGAAACATCACAAAGGAGAAAAAAGGAACAGAGGGAAGAACTGGAGAGAGCGGCAAGTGGAGGCGGCTTCGCTGCGTGCCTGCGCTCCGGGACTGACCTTTCTTTAGTGTGAGCGGCCGTGCCGCGGGTGTGGAGGTCTGCGCGGCCGGACGGTCCTCCTAGAGAACTCCGCACGGGGCCATCTGCTAGGCTTAAACTGCAATTCGTTCCTTTATGTCTACTGGGATGCGATCATTTAAGAAATAAATAATAAAAAGAAATGAGAAACAAACTGCATGCTCTGACCGAGGGTCACCTGACCCTGTCCTACCAGAGTGCAGTGTATAGCGCCATGTAACCCTCCGCATGAAGCATTTCAAATATTTTAATGATTTACACACATAAAATTGATCCAAGTGCATATTTGACTTCCCAGCCCAAATTATATATATATATATATATATATCTATGTATATATATATATATATATATGTGTATATAATTCTATATATATTTTATACATTTGCGCTTCATTCTACACACATTTAACAAATGTATCAGATTCACATGCTGCCTTGTCATTGAACTGAGAGCAAATCTTATAAATAAAAACAGTGTGGATAGGCAGCCCAAAAAAAATAAAAAGTCCCAAACAAACTAAAATGAAACCACACAGAAAAACAAGAGAACACGGTATTAAATTAGCTACAAACTTATATTAACAAATCTAATGTTTTTGTTTTTTTTTCTTATTCATTCATTTATATATTTTTTTTAATATAAAATTCAAGTTAAAAACTGAATCACACAGCTGTTGTCAGTGCTAAAAATAAAGCGGGCCCTTAATGTCAAATTGTCGAGGTCCCTAATTAATGCTAGATCTAAAAAAAAAATATATATGTAATAAAATAAAATTCACACAAAAACCAAACTCTCAGGATTTGTACAGAATTCTAGTCTATTTTATTATTTTTTTTGGGAAGAGTCTTTGCGGCCCCCCTCCACCCCACCCCCACCCCACGCTTTGTTCAATATATATATCGCTTTTACAGGAAAATACTGTACAACAATTTCAATTTGTAAAAACACGCTTCCTTTCCGTTCAGGCCTGGGCCTCGTCGTTTGAGGCCTTTTCGCATGGACACTCGACGACGTGCAGCGCAGAGTGGGCGACCTCGAGAACGCGTTTGCGTTTGTTTTTAGTCGTGTGAAGTCTATTTTATTTTATTTTTCAGATATATTAGTGTTTTTCCGGCCTCAACACTGCTACAGCAAATTCGGGAGGCTTCGTATTTCTGCCCTACTCCTTTGTGACGAGACAACCACTTGTCTTCATTCTGTTTAAATAACCTTGTTGGGCAAACACTCGTCTTCCCCATTTTGTATTTATTCTTATTTAAACAAGATGCCAATATGGTGAACGTCTCAAAGTATTGCGTACGAGATATTTAGCACCTCCCCCCAAAGTGCAAAAAAACAAAAGACATAAATATTAAATAAAAGCACACATTGAATTTAAACATTCGGACTTTTTTTTTTTTTCTCCAAAAATAGAATTGAAATAAAAACAGTGTACAACATTTCGCCTCTTTGTCCTGTACATGGATTTCACCGAGTTTCTTCGATTTCTTGCCGGGTGTTCGGAAGGAGAGAACAGAGAGGGCGCCGCCTGCTCCCATTGGCCGAGCCTCTCGGCGCTCATCGGGAAGACAATGTGTGGTTTGGTCCATCGTATTCGGTGTTGGGGATCCCAGAGATAGCTCGTTTGTTTGTTTGTTTTTGTGCCTCCCCCTCAACAGACTTCAAGAACACTTTTTTTTTTTTTTTTTCCTTTTCCAAGTCCTAAAGTAGAGGATGGCAGGCAAGCCGGCGTGGGGTATTGCGTCATTCTTCGCACGTGGGTGTTGACAGCAGTGCAGTCACTGTGCAAAACGTTTTCCTGGGTCCAGCAAGATAAAAACAAACGATAAAACAAAACAGAAACAAAAAAAAAAGAAACACACCTTCATATAGTCGGGCTGTCAGACAAGTCGCTTGGGTGAGGAGGCAGCTGCCCGCTCTGCTCGCCTTTAAGCTTCAGCGGCAAAGTGCTGACCGTTGGCTAACGGGGGGTCGGAAGTGGGCCTGTGCCGTTTAGGACCAGCGCCAACCTGAGGAAGCGTCTCTCTGGTTCACTAAAATCACCTCTCGTTCTCTGCTCCTGGTCCACAAGGGCTGACCGGCCTGTCCTGTCCAGTGACTTGGCTTTTCCCTTATCACGCTGTTTTTTTTTTTTTTTCCCAGCCCCCCAGCACACAAACTAGGATAAAATAACAAAGGAGAGGAAACAAAGGAGCAAACGGAAGAACCATGCACACACGCTCCGCATCCCCCCACATCACGGGGCCTTCTTTCGTTTCTTCTGCATAATGAAATCAACGACGTTGGTCATTTTGTAAACATATGAAGAATTTTGGGCCATCCAGAACAGTGTCTTCTTGCATCCTTAATGTGTTGACTGACGCCACTCCCCATTGCACTTTGTTCAGCCTTGAATCCCCAATTCACTTTCCTTTCCTAGGGCTCGGCTGCAGGGTCCTTTTTAGGTAGGCCGGAAGCAGCTGTGTGGTTGCTGGAAGCATCGAAGCAAACTCCGTTCTCTTTCTCACTTGCCAGGCTTTCAGGCTCAGGCACAGAATCTTCATAGGAGTCTGTGTTTAACTCATCATCCTCCTCCCCGTCATCTTCCTCATCGTCATCCTCCTCGTCGTCGTCGTCGTCGTCCTCGTCATCATCGTCATCGTCCTCGGCATTCATCTCCTCCTCATTCGACAGGTCATCTTCAGCCTCTCCTGATGTTGCGGTGGCCTCGTCCTGAGACCCCTGCATGGTAGTGCCACAGGGGACAGAGTTAACTGCTACCAGCAGGTCATTCTGGACCTTTTTGCTGAGGTCCAGCGAGTCATTAAGGCCGATGCCAACGGCATTTTTCAAGAAGAAGAGAGAGCTGTTTGCATCGGTACCCAGGTTCAGTGAGCTGTCAAGGCTAATGGATCCCTGGTTGCCGTATTCAGAGGAAGCTGGGAAGTTGGCAGTGCTGCCAGGAACATCCGCAGGCCCTGGTGAGGCAGGAGGGACCCTTGCATTGACTCCTGTGCTTACTGCTACCTCTCTGCCGGGTGACACGGATGGCAGCTCACCCCGCTCTTGTTTCTCATGCTTGCGCTTGTGAGAGTCCATCTGTGACATGCCCACCACCGTGTGTTTGCATTCCGGGTAGGTGCAGTGGAAGTGTGAGCACTTGAGCTTGTATTTACAATCCAACACTTCACAGTCCACACTGGAGCTAAACTGGCAGAAGCCAGCAGCATTGATGACGTCTTGCTTGCCGTGGTGCTTGCGGTGGGCTGTAACTTTGGTGCTGTCTGTGCAGCGGAATTCACAGCGCAGGCAGTGGAAGTGGGTGCTGTTTCCAGAGAACTGGCAGTCGGCAAAGTTGCAGCTGAGGGAGGACTTGAATCGCTTAAAGTCGTCCAAGACCAAATTGTCCACGCGGTCGTGGTGCTGGGCGTGTTTGTACATGTGCGTACGCCCGCAGAACTTATAGCCGCAGTTCTCTCGTGTGCAGTGATAGTGGGTGACTTTAAGAGAGAATTGGCAGCCTGCGTCCTTGCAGTCCTCATAGAGGTCATAGCGGCGGAATCCCTCCAACATCATCCCCTCATCGAGCATCTTCCTTGATGAAGCTGTCTTGCGCCTCTTGCCAAATGGTGACATGTCTTCGATGATCCAAAAGCGTTTCTTTGCACCAGAGGCTGTAGGCATAGAAATGGTGTTCCCTATCGAGGAAAGAAAGATCACAATGGTTATCATGGAAGTCCAGGCAGTATGACCCCCGCCCAACCCACCACCACCTCTCACTACATTAGACCACCACCTGATTTTAGATCTGGAGAGCCATGGTACCACTAAAGACTCGGCATGTTTCTTCAGAGTGCAAACGTTTAACCGGACCGTAATGTGCCAGGTGACCAAAACCTGTGTTAGAAATGTTAGGTTTGAAAGCGGAAAATAAAACAAAAACCCACACCCAAAAAGTCCAAACGATGGGAGATTTTTGTGTCAGCTGCCATGTTGATGTTTTGTTTCCTTCTGAATTTGAACATCTTCATGATGAGAGACACTATAATTGCACTGATTTTTGCCAACCATCTAATGCTACTTAGGGTCAGTCTTCAAATTGGGATTTCAGGCATGTTTGTCAATACCACGTTCTACTGGAAAACTTGGTATTCTGCCCTGAAGTTTTACAAACAGGACTGAATACAACATTTCATCATTAGATCAATTTCGACCAGGATTCGACTGTAACCTTGAGATTTGTAATCGACGAACAAAAGGTTAACCTTCTGAGGTTGTGTATATGTGTCAATAACAAATAAACGTGTGGCTCCGCAACAGCTGAATGGATGCAGACTGTAAAAACTGGTCCTCCTCAAACGCCACGAAGAGATACGATCATGAATTCCAAACAGACGTTAAGAAAGTGCCGAAGCTGGGGACATCGATAAGGAAAAAAAATGTGTTCAATCTTAGCATACAGAAGGTCAGTGTCTCCCAAATTATGTGGGGGGCTTTATGGACACGAGAAGATGGGGTCTACAAGAGCTTGTTCAGATCACCGCTAATGATGTGACCCGAATGCGCCTGGGCCTTCCAAGAATCAATGTCTCCGATAAAACTTTTAGCCTGATTAAAAGGAATTGCTGTTAATGGATATTGTAAGGCTGTTTATGAGCTGCACTCGTGTCCTGTTTTAGTCAGCTGATTGAAGAAAGTGCTCTCCATTAGATAATTGCCTCAGTGGAATTTTTTAAGTATTAAGACTGAATTACGTTTTATGTATGTAGCCAAACTCATATATATATATATATATATATATATATATATGAGTTTGGCTACATACATAAAACGTAATTCAGTCTAAAAACGTAATTCAGTCTTAATACTTATATATATATATATATATATATATATATATATAGATAGTATCCCAAAATTACTAAATTACATTTAACACCATATCCTCCCGTAACTGAATTCTACAAAATTACATGTCCAAATATACAAATGGGTGCTTTTGCCAAAAAATGATGAGGAAAAATGAAGTTAGCCTTCTCAAACCTTTTTCATCCGTGGAGGTCACAGTCTAACTCGGGAGCACTTGGTGCAAAGCTGAAAGCAGCTGAAAGCAGCTGAGGCTCAAAACATTAAAATAAGCCAACAAGAAATCGAGGAAAGTCATTTTCCCTTCAGTATTAAAGCGCAGCCCATTTAAGACTTCAATAAATGGAGAGAAAACCGAAGTCCTGACTCTCTGTACTCATAAAAGATTCCTGGGCATCTTTTGAAAGAGTAGGGTGTCCGTCCCCCTAAGACCTGGTCATTCCAGCCCAATAGTCATCCCCCGTCTCACTATCTCTCACCCCTAACAGCTACTGTGTGGTGAGCACACTGGTGCATGAATGGCCTCATCTGGTGGATGCTGCACACTGGTGGTGGTTGAAGTGGCTCCCCACTGTCTGTGCAGGGAGCTCAGAGTAGGTCAGAAACGAGCTAACCAGTCTCCCTTGAACCTGCTTTCTTAAAGTCAGACAACACTTGTACTCAGAGATTTGTAAATTAGCACTTTAAAGCATAAATGGCCAAATGAAGAAAATGTCAGACCAAAGAATGGGAACGGAAAGCTCCAGCACAGTTCTGTTGACCAATTGGCACACACACAGCTGAGCCGAGGCCCGGTGAAGACTTTCTTCACGCTGCTGGCTCACACCTCTCTCCTTCATATTTACGGCACACACTCCACTGTCCCAGTCAAGCCCACTAAGAACACTTCATCATTGCTGGTCTCTGCGGAGGTCCAGTGACCGATATGCAGAGCGGTCAGACAGATACATCACAGGCTCCTTGTTGACGTGGACAGGTTCATTTTACACTTCACATTACACGATCACTGCGGCTCTACCCCATTCGCCTGGCCCATGTCTCCCCTGTCACACTTGCTTTCAGGGTGGTCCATGTGTGGTCTCACTTACTGTAAGTCATTAATATAAAACTGAACAAGCAAGTTAAGTTCAATTGTTTTGCATTTTTCTTTAGTAGTACCTGCAGCATCCTGTACTATGGGGACGTCACTTTTAACTGGAGACGGAGCGGCAAGGATTGGGCTGAAACCCGGCGTGGCAGTCGGCATGGCAACGCTCCTTGCTGCTCCGAGAGTTGTGCTGAGTAGAGAATATGACAGACAAGATGGAGAGAGGAGGTATGGAAGGGATGAGAGAGGAGGCCGGAGCAGGGCTTGCGGGAAAGATGGAGGCTGAGGTTGCAGCAGTGGCGGTGGTGGTGCATTGTGGGTACTAGTAGGATCAGCAGGAGAAGGATCAGCAACAGCAGCAGTAGTAGCAACCAGGCAGCCTAATCCTATGTAGATCATGGAAGGAGACCAGAAAAGGACAAGGTGGGGAAAGGGGAAAGGAAAGAAAAGAAACAAAAAAGAACCAAATGAAAAAACCCTCACAGCCAAAGCAACACAAATGAAAAAGAAAATAACATTAGAAAAATAAACAAAAGTGAATTATAGTTTTAAAATAAAAAAAGAACAATGTGATGAAGGTAAACACTTTATAGAAAGGTGAGGAAGAATACAGCCTTGCTGTGGTGCCACCTCCCTGAGGTCAAGTAGCTGGCACTGGCTAAAGTCACTTCCCAAACTCTGTGAACATCTCCTGAACTTGCAGCTGCCCAGGGATGACAGGGAGATATCTGCAGTGGAGGCAGAGGAGCCACCATGGCAAAGCTGCATCTTTTCTGAGATCAAGCAGCTTCACTGTTTGCCCTAACAGTCATCTATCTTTATGCCACAGGCAACTTGTGTCTGCAGGAAAGTGCCAACATGTTCCCGATGAATGGCATGACATGCTAAAGCAGGGTGACAGCTTCAATCCCCAGCATAGAAGCACTCTGGCACCATGCACTGTTCACTCCAGACAGCCTTCTGCGAAAGCCATTTAACACGAGTGTTGGGAGTGCAAGACTGACAGTCACACTTAAAAGAAGACAAATTCCGAGCTGGTGCCTCACCTGCCGAGGAGCTCTCATTGCCCACTGGAGTGCTACTGCAACTGCGATCCAGGTTTGAGGACTCTGACGAGGCCCCTGTTGGACTGCCACAGCCCATGTAGTCCATGTAGTCATCTGTTTCATCCATCATGCTTGTAAAACCAGGGCCCAAGCTACTGTGGCTTCCAACTGAGCTCATGGACAAATTTGCCACTGGGTGTAAGTCGTCATTTCTGTGAGAGTGCGTTACCACCTGGAAAGAAAAGCAAGCAAAGTCAGCACCGGAAGACACTTTCAGTGGGAGAGGCACTATATACAGTAAATGATTTACATAGGAATAGAAGTAACAGACTGGTTATGTTTGCAGATGATACCAAGATAGGTAGCTAATGTGGAATCCGTTAAATCATAACAGAGGGACTTGGACAGTATACAGGCTTGGGCAGATTTGTGGCAGATGAAGATTAATGTCAGTAAATGTAAAGTATTACACATAGCAAGTAAAAATGTTAGGTTTGAATACACAATGGGAGGTCTGAAAATTGAGAGTAAACCTTATGAGAAGGATTTAGGAGGAGTCGTAGTGGACTTGACACTGTCACCTGCCAGACAGTGTTCAGAAGCCTTTAAGAAGGCTAACAGAATGTCAGGTTATTTAGTTCCCTGATGTGTGGAGTACAACTCACAGGAAGTTCTGCTGAAACTTTATAACACACTGGTGAGGCCTCATCTGGAGTCCTGAGTTTAGTTTTGGCCTCCAGGCTACAAAAAGGACATAGTAGTGCTAGAAAAGGTCCAGAGAAGAGCAACTAGGCTGATTCCAGGGCTACAGGGGATGAGTTATGAGGAAAGATTAAAAGAGCTAAGCCTTTACAGTTAAAACAAAAGAAGATGGGAAGAGAATTAGTGCAGTGGATCGAGATGGTGACTTTAAAATGAATTCATAAAGAACACGTGGACACAGTTGGAAACTTAAGGTTAAGGGTAAATTTCACATAAACTAAAGTTTTTCTTCACATAGAGAACCACAGACACTTGAAACAAGTGACCAAGTAGTGTGGTAGACAGTAGGACTTTAGGCACCTTCAAAACTCGACTTGGTATTTTTTTAGACGAATTAAGTGGACAGAAGTGGCCTGTTCTCATCTAGATTGTTCTAATAAAACAAGACACCCAACATTCTGAAGAAATGACCTGATTAGATACTGGGGTGATGTTGCTAACTGATGACACTTCAAATGGTACCTTTGGGGTAGGCTGGCATTGCGTTTTTTCTTTTTATCAGTGTAACTGAATTACCGATGGGACATAAAGTGCTGACAGGACTGGTAACGGTTCTACAACGGGCTCCCGAAAACACTTGCCGCACTCGGCCAATCACAGCCCTGGTAGGCGGTAGTGGCGGTCAGCTTTCATTCCTGCCATTTTGTAAGCGTTACTTCCATCCTCCTTTGAAAGCAAGTATCTCAGTTGGTTGAACAGGTTGCCTAACTGTCTGTCTCTAATTTCTAGAATGAGTAATCCCCTCTCCGTGTCATTCACAGTGATACACTTTTAAGCTGTTTGTTGTTTCTTACTTCTGACTTTTTTTTTTTTTTTACTTTTTTCACCTATTTTTAAATCATTTTCTCCTGGGTGCCTGTTTATCATTACAATGAAAATTTACAAATACGCTTAGAAAAAAAAGAAAAGTCGTGAGCTTTGATTCATCTGCTATCAAATAAAGTGCTGTGATGATTTCTCAAATAAACCTTAAAGGAACAGAAGTGCATGGCAAAGGTCCCATTTATCAAAGACTCAAATTAGAACCCCAAACATGTCCACTGTTGGCATCACTTCACTTGGCAGCCACATGAATTAAGGACGAGGCACATGGCATGGCCACCAGGTCCCGGTCAGCGAATGCATGGGTACAGCAGTACCTGTGAGGGGACCCGGTCAAAATTCTTGCCAAGCATCCTCCTCATGTGCTTGCGGGCGTGAGAGGTCATCTGGTGTTTAAGCAGGAAGGAGAACTGGCAGCCCTCGCGGATGCAGTGGAAGTGGCTGTTCACCTGGTTGTACTTGCAGCCTGTTGAGAAAGATAAAGAGATAGGAGGTCAGTCAAGGAGTACAGCGCAGCAATGGAGATCAGCCATGGCTCTCCAGCTCTTTATAGGCCGTAATGCACAAGCTAAATATTTACAGGCCTGGCCTGAAACTGCTGGGTTCATTTTTGTTATTGGCCGTTGTGTGTTTTTAATTTGCGTTAAATGTTTTTTCTTATAAAGCCAAGCATTTTCTGAACTGTTAAATGCTTTATTTTTTTTTAATTGCTGGAACAGCAACAGATGCATTTTTTTTTTGTTGTTACTTTTCTCAAAGTAAAACGAGGGGCAAGCAATTAGTCATTGTGCAAGCAGGAGTCATCCTGAGAAGCGATTCTGTTGGGTCTGACCCTTTGACTAATCACTGAGGCAGAGATGAATCACATTTAGTAAAAAATGGGATGTTTCAAACAGTCTGAAAACCTGAGGGGACTTCAGGATATTAAAAGTAGGAGTTTGCTGAGGTCACTGCTCGCTGCTCTTAAAAAATGAGTTAGCACATTTGTTAAGAAAAAAAAAATGTAATGTCATAAGGGAAGTTTAGTATCACGCTGTACGGCGTCAAAGACGTGTAGGCCGTTAACGAGCCAGCTCTGTAGCACAAGTCTTACAGACGAGAGTGATGATGAGACACAGAAGGACAACATTTAAAGATGAAGTAAACACTCCAAGCGCACAAACCATTCGGTGCAAACATTTCCTTTCAACTCTTGGGTCACAAACCTGATGGTGCCCTCTTTCTGAATGTGCCCAGCTTTCAAATATATCCTCCCTTCATGCTTATTTACTGTCCCTGCTGTTATAACAAAGGTACAACAGGTACATTTATTTTTTTCAAATGTGGTTGTTTTTGAAAGAAAGGAGTCCTAACATTTAACTTTTCATTTCGCTGGCTCCAGCAGCAGAGGATATATGCTGGCCACCGCTCTGTTTCTTAGGCCTGTGACGTGCGTAAAAATTGTGCTTTTGTAGAAACAATCCACTTTGGTGCCGCACTCACCCCAAACATGTTCTACCCAAATATTAAGCCATTTATTTTTTTATTTGTACTTATGTTGTAAGAATGCAGTCTGCAAAAAACGTTCATTGGGTCTGATAGTTTACCACCAACTGCATAGTCAACATAATGCTAGAAAGCTGTTTCAGCACCATCTTCCTTGAGAAGCTCATAGGGCGGTTGGGTCTGCAAGGCTACGACACTTCCCTGTGCAACTGGATCTTGGACTTCCTGACAGGGAGACCCCAAACTGTCCACATCAGAAACACCATCACACTGAGTTAATGCCCCCTACTCTGCCCACTTCTGTTCACCCTACTGACCCATGACTGTACGGCTGTGTAACTCTCTAACACCGTCATTAAGCTGGCGGAGGACACGACGGTGGTGGATCTCATCAACAGTGGGGATGTGACACCTTACAGAATGGAGATACGACAGTTGGCGGACTACTGCAACAATCTGTCTCTTGACGTGGAACAGACGAAAGAGGTGACTCGTGACTTTAGAAACACCCATGTTGTCCACACCCCGCTGCACGTCGAGGGCTCTGCAGTGCAGTTGGTCAAAGAGCTCCAAATCCCTGGGTGTACACCTGGGAACTGACCTTAACTTGGTCTTTTAACACCACCTCCATAGTCAAGAAGGCCAACTGCATCTCCACTTCCTTTGGTACTGATGAAGGCATAACCACCCCCACTTCTCCCCACATTCTACAGAGACACCATCGAGAGGGTCCTTTGGCTTGGGAACTGCAGTGACTCTAAACGTAAGGTCCTACAACAGAGTGCGCACACAGCAGAAAAGATCACTGGGGTCTCTCTCCTCCATTAAAGACAACATTATAAAGCATTGCATGCGCAAAGCTAACAGGATTTTGGAGGCCCACCCATGCCCCCATACCACACACTATGGTCCCTTTGTCCCACTTCCATCAAGCAGAAGGTACTGTGTCTGGCAGGTTCTGCTTATGCCCCTGGACTGCAACACCCAAAAGATCTCCCCCTATTAGCACATTTCTGTTTGTTACTACTGGTGTGTTTATTATTTATTTATATCTATTCATTGCCCATTATTTATTTATCTATCCATTACAGTATACGATTGTTCTTTACTTAAGGTGTACATGCCCTCTGTTTATGTCTAAGCTGCACCGCAGTCCTGGGGAATGTCACCTCATGCCACTGTATGCTGCAATGCGGTGGATGGATGGTATGACAATAAAGTCACTTGAAGGACCTAAGCAAGGTCCACTTATATGATCTGAACAAATCAAAGGGCCGTGGGCATTCCTAGGTTAGTCTAGAATTATTATGGTTTTCTTTCTTATGTCCCAGGAGGAGATGGTGGAATGGTGCCCGATGGTAGCTCATATTTAGACTATGAGGGCCTGCCTTTGTGCCTTTTAATAATCTGCTTTTGCATTTCCATGTTGATTGCTTTTTAGAAGTTAATAAAAAAAAAGAATACATGTATCATTTATTCAGGGGAGGACTGGCTGCCACGCACCAAGCTCTGGACAGTGAATTCTAATTTGTTTCCACATTTGCTCTTGGTAGATTTTAAGTAAGCATTTGAGTCATGAAGTCTGCTGGGCCACGACAGGAAGGATATGATAATTAATTAAGCTTGCTGCACATCAGAGCCTGCTTTTAATTATTATTTTTTTATTATTATTATAGTAAAGAAAAAAATAAGATACAAGACATCACAATTAAACTGAAAAGATCAAGAAAAGCAACGAGTCGAGGCTTCCCTTGCCGAATGGTGCCCTCATGTTTTCTTCTCATTTTTAACTAGAGCTCCTGTTGCTTTTCTCTTATGTCTTCTTATCTTCCTACAGATTCTAATTGGTAACTAAAACAAAATGAAGTTACTGTTTTTAGCAAGTGAATCAAAAGTGATGTTGTCAGGTATTTGTGATTTTCGTCCGATTCCTGAGCACTGCGGTAATTGAACGAGTCGCTGGCGTGCAGAACAGGTTCCGGCTCGCCGGTTGCTATGGCGCTCAACCCTGTATAGTGTGAGGTGTCATCAAGCTGCTTTGTTTAAGCTGGCGATCAAAGGTGAGTAAATAACAGCAAATGCAAAAGATCAGGGCCAGCTGTAAATTGAGATGCAGGTAGCATTTGGCTGCCATGGATACTGAAGAATAAACTATAAATTCTTTATGACGGAATATTTGGTTTGGTAAGCGCTGTTAACTTTATCACAACTAAGTCAGGAGTTCAAGAGGAAAGGCAGTTCAGCTGATGTTTGAACATAGCGTTGGCAAAGATCAGCACACAGCAGGGCAGCCCCAGGGTGGTTTCTTGGGTTTGGATTCTCCACTTTTAGATTATTTGCAGCACTCTTTTTAAAACGTACATTTAAATTTATTTACAATCTGTTGTTTTCATTTTTCCCAGCTGCTACAGCACACTATGTAAAACTGCCAAAGCCATTGTGGCGGACCGCTGGGATCCTTATGTTGCTGGGACGCCCTGATTATGGAAGGACCGGGGGAGAGAGTATTTTCAAGACCGTTTCTTCCCCCGGACCAACAGAGGGCAGCCCCCTTGGTTTCCCTCAGGGTCATGAGTATAGAAGCTCAACCCTGTTAGGGCCTGTGGCCACAGCCAGGGGCCGCATGGACATCTGCAGGGCCCTATTTGGCAGCACTTCCGCCATACCCAGAAATGCTGCCGGAAGAAGCGCATTGGGCACCTGGAGTCCTTCAGACTGCCCTATATAAAGGGGCCAGTCGCCAGAAGTCAGCGGTCAGAGTCGGGAGGAGAAAGGACAAACCCTGTGTAGAGGACTGGAGGGGGAAGGACTGTGCCTTGTGTGCTGTGCTCTGTAGAAAGTGTTTGTTGTGTGCTAAACCCGAGTCCTGCCTGTCTGTGTCGGGTGAGGGCGGCTGTACGCACCCTGGGCTTCACACCTTCTTTTACACAATTTAGTCCCTCAAAAAGGCAAAATGGCCTCAAGTCCTGCTCCTGAATATCCGTTCACATCCTGCATTGAAGGCTGCCTGTGTGTGAGTGAAGCATCTCAACCTTTTCTCACACATTTTAGAGGAACAGAAGTTAACGGTAGTAGACTTGAACCTGCATACTGTAATAAATACTACTACTAATAATAATACATTTCACTTATATAGCATCTGTCCCATGTTCAAGGTGCTTGAATGTCCATGAGCCACTCTCCGAGTCCCATCTGAGGTATGCACTACCATCCTGGGTCAAGAGGGGCCACTGGTGCTAACTTACTCCTCTTCTATTCCCTCCGAAGTACTGAGAAGACGCCCAGTGAGGGTAAGTGACTCCGCCCCTTACGGTCACCCATTAAGACCGATTTTATTCAATTGTTTTCAGTTTTATTAAATGGGCGAAACCAGGTTGGCGACCCAGCATTTCCTCATGGAACTTGCAGTACTTTATTCAACCACACTTACGTATACAGTAAATCCCCCACTGTCCGCTGATTTGCTTATCCGCTATTACAAAAGAGAAACCTTGTTTAGCTGTCTAATCCTGCCTATTCACGGCCATGTGCTGCAAACAATTCTAAGGATCTTATCGTGTAGCAGCAACATTTGCGATTGAGAAATAACAGGTCTGAGGTGTCCTTAGATGTCCGGGGCTCCATGCGCACTACACTGAACAGGTCCGCGTGTGTCTGCCCAGCACTGAGAGGTGTGGGTGGGCTGCTGAATGGCATTCGTAATGGCGCTTGCAATTGGTCCTCACAAGCGAGGAATTCCCAGTAAGTGTGGGTTACAAGCTTACAATGGTTAAGTTCCTGCTCTTTGTACGCAATCGGCCATCGCCACTACAGACTGCATGGTTTAGTGGGGTACTGTGGTCAAACCCCCCCGCTGCAGACTCTGGCGAAGCACCTAGAAGACGACCGAACTTGACTGTAGGGAAAGTAAAAGTCATAATAAGGTTTCTGTACATGACCTGCGAAAGGATCTTTACCGAGCCTCAAGGGGCGAGAGCAGAAGGCCAGTGTGTCTACCTGAGCCCCCCAACCACCTCAGACCCTAACTCACATTATCGATGCCTCAGTATCTGGACGCTCCATGTCCACAGGGTTTTTCAGCAACGTAAACCACCATAGATGACGAGAATGGCCTTCACATATAAAGCAATTGTTGAGGTGTGCTTTTCACTTCCCAGCCGTGTTGGGCTCCCTGTAAGGACTGTCGATGATGACGACGACAACAATAATGTGTACTTCTGGTTCTACATGTTTTTAAATTACATCAAATGGCAAAGTTTTAGCATGCTGAGGAAATCAGACTGCACTTCAGAGAAGGAACCTGGCAAGCTGCTTATAGGCCCAGATTTACACCTGACAAGATAAGAGACAGTTGTTTTAATAAATGTTTAAAAAAAATGAAAGCATTGGCCTCTGTCTGATGCCACGGAGTACATTCGTGCTTTTACATGTTTGCGTTAAAGCATCTGTATGGAATCGTGAAGAAATGCAAACTTGAAAAAATGAAGTGTGCTTCATCTGAAGGTGCAGAAGGCTCTTCACACCGAAATCACTACCCAAGGATCCCTGTGACGTGCACTGTAGGGTTTATAGAGTACGGCTAAGTCAGATTTTCTTTAGAAGAAACTTGTGACGTCAACTGTTGCTAAAATGATGCCAACAGAGTGTACACCCGAATGTAACAAAGGACTGAAAACACAATGGACAGCTTGAGATTCTAAAGTGAAAAGAGTTAAAGCTGCTGTGGAGGAGCCAAGTGCTCAGTTTGCTGAAGGCTTCTAAAAAAAGGAGACTAAAATTAGGAGAACTTTGGATGTGATACTTCAGTCCGGATAAAAACAGTAGACATTTATTTTTAGTACAGTATACTGCACACCACCATGCAAGGGCATTTAAAGGGACATTGAGTTGGGCACCCTTCCAGCACCCAGCTAAGACTTAAATAATGTAAATAAATGTATATTTCAGGTGTGGAGGTGGCCCTCTGACATGCTATATTATGTACCCTGCCACTCCATACACAGCCACTTGGCAATCGGGGGGTGAGGTGTGGAGGCTACCCACTGATTTAGAGAAGAACAGGGAATACGTCTGAGGCTTACCTGACAGTCCACATTCAAAATGCGAATTGTGACTTTGGAATGGCGAGCAGCTTCAGCCATTGTATCTGCTGGGCAATGGCCACTACGGTGCTTCGTTCATGTATTTGCACGACTGATTAGCTAATACATATATTTAAAAAATGGTCAACAGCATCAAGTCAGGTACTGCACTAATGCAGCAATGTGACACGTTCATGAGGACATTCCAATTTTTATCTTTGTATCATTTATGGATAATACAATAACTAGTTCACTCTAGCATATTCACTAGCTGCCAGTATGACATGAGAATCCAAAGGTCCTTGTAAGACCGTGTCACATTGGGCAACTTTCCCAGTGACCTTCAGTCGTAGCCTTTGTTTGCATTACCTTAGCAAGCTGGGCAAAGTCAGTGGTGTGCATCCGTGAAACCCGGCATATAACGTGACATACTCAGCGACCCACTTCAACTGCCCACAACTCGCCCCGACAAAATGATTTTGTGTTGAGTTGTAGGGGCCATCATGTAGGCATGACAGCTGACATCCAGCAAATGCTCTTCTGGAACAATGCATATACCGTATAGACTTACGGATAAGTCGGGACTTGATTTTACCGTATGATTTCTGGTATTTTATAAAGTTGTTTGTATAACTTGAATACGGAAAACTCATGCTGTTGGTCCAATAGATGCTAACGCCCACCTGAGAGAGTAACCATGGAGCACACAGCCTTTTTTTTCCTATGTATTATGCCTACGTGACCACACGATAATACCCAAAATATGCCAAAGCAACATTTGCACTGATTTGTACACCCTCATACACCTTTGTCGTAAGAGCATCCCTTATCTATGATGGAGCGTTCAATCAGAACAAAATATGAAGCTGGTTTTAAATTAAACGTCGTTGAAGTAGCGAAAGAAATTTGTAACTGCGCAGCTGCAACAAATTTCAATGTGTCTGAGAAACTGGTATGAGGCTGGAGGAAGCAAGAAGATGTAAGTGTTGCATTTTTGAACGGGCGTATTAATTGGGGTCTGATTTTATGATGAATTTTTCATGTTTCAAGACCCGACTTATACGTGAGTATATACGGTAATGCAATGATGAGGAATAAGGCATGCAGCCATTTTGGACCTCACAGACGGAAGAGAAGCTCGTCTGTCTGATGGCTCATGTTTTACTCACCACAACAGAATGGCAAAAATAAATGAAAGAGACTGTGGCTGAAATCATTTTGCGTGTTAACCCTTCCTATAGTGCTGGCTCCGTCGGGCAGTGCGCTACTGGGTGGCACAAAAAAAAAGGAGCAAGCACGGCTGTCCTGGAAGGTCAGCCCATAGTCGGTAAAGTAGATCGGGACGGCGAATTTCAGTTATTTAGACTGGCATGGGTGAATGTGGCAATCAGCAACTGCAGTCGGCGAGTCGTGTAATGTGACATCAGCTTAAGTCATATGATGGGTGGTGGAAGGGGTTTCTGTTGAATACAATCAGTTATTATTACCTAGTCGGCCACACTCTTCCCGCTTTGTGAAGTATTTGAATCCATTAGCAGCTCGGCGCTCTGCCTTCTCATGCTTCTTAATGTGCCAGGGTAGCTTGGTTGTGATGTTCGTGACAAAGCAGCAGTTAGGCCGCAGACAGTGGTAGTGTCCACGCATTCGGAACTCACATTGCTGTAAAAAAAAAAAATATATATTATATAAATATCAAACAATAAAGCATCTGAGATTGGTGCCAAGTATAACCCTGACAGAAAACAGCATTTGTAATTTACTGGTAAGGGTCCTGTCTGATGCCTAACCCCAGTAAGTACTATAAATTACTTGTAGGCCTCACACAGCAAATGGCGAGGCTCGCAGTATCTTTTGACAGCACTTTTTTGTAGTTTTGAAAAGCGTTAGCTAAAATAAATGTACCTTCATCCAATTACAATGCGTCTGTAGTGGGCTTTCTAATCCCTTCGTCGGAATTCCCCTGACAGATGTTCAATGTAGGGCTTTGATCCAAAATTTCGAGCACCTGTTATCTTGGAATTGTTGTGTGGGTGTCATAACCTGCTCTTAATAAGGATATTCAGACTTCATTAACCCCCTAAAGCCCAGCAACATTCATCGTAAAATGAGTTCTATCTTTGTTTAAGATTTCTAACATGGAGCACCTTTAATGTCAGATATGTGCATTGGGCCCAATCAAATTGTGACCTCTACACACTGTTGTCCTACCTGGTTGGGGCAAAGACACTGCAGGGAGTAGTAAGCAAACTGGTCGCGGACATTCATCAGGTTGTTGTTGGGGTTGATGTGATCCAGGCAGTGGGATTCAGCCTTGCCTGACGTCTTGCACACGTATTTGCAGTTTCCAAAAAGACAATGGAAGTGAAATTTGTTTGCATATTTGCAGTCTGTGGCCAAGCAGGGGTCACTGCAGTGAGGAGAAAAAAAAAAAAAGTTTATTAAAAATGAATAATAATAAGGCAGTTGATTTAAGGAGACAAAGGTGTGGCTGCTAAGTGCTGGGTGGTCAGCAGTGTAATCCTCGCAGCTCAGACACAGATCTGAAGGTCTACCGGCTACAATCGTGAAGCATTTTATTGATCAATCATTTGCAGGGCAATTATTCTACATGAAGGCATCAATGCATAATATCAGGTCTCATTTCAATGAATATCCCCTGAAGACCTGATGTATTTGCTGTTACACCATCTGCTAAAAATATCCACAGTGGTTAAAATATATTTTCACTAACCAGTTAGGCCTACTCTGGTTTCATGAGGAATCTACGTGGCAGTTAAATCAAAATGGTGTTATAGTTGTGTAAAAAATACAGTATATGGACTGAAACCGAAGTAAACCTGTGCAGGACTCATGTCGTAAAGACCCCTGTAAGTTCAGGTAGTCATGGCCACCTGCGCCTGCAGCAGGCGTTAGGGAGACGCATGTGTGCGAGTGTAATGTTTGCTCATGACACGACTTTGGACACCATTGGCTTGTTTCAGACACTAACTTGTCCTGGAACTGGAGAAATCCCGGTTTCACTTGGGGTTTGGCGTTCTCCAACGAGGTGGTCGCTAGTTGGGAGGCAGCAGCCCCCAGGCTTGGTACGGAGGCAGGAAGTTGAGGAATGGAGCCAGTCAGTTGTTTCCACGTGAGCAACGATGGAGCAGAAGTAAAGATGGCAGCAGGGCTAACTGTAGGCAGCTCTCCACTGTGAGCTGAAGCAGGATGCTGTGAGGCGCTCGAGTCAGATGGCACCCTGTTCTCGCCAGTTGGGTTCAGCAACGGCTCTGTTTTCACTTTGACTGCGGCTCTGAAATGGAAGCTGAAAAGAGAAGACACACCTAAGATCTGGCACTCCAGTCTGTGTGAAGGATTCTCCTATAAACAACTGGCAGGTTCCTCTCGGATGCCCTTGTACTGCAGCTCATCGGGCACTGGAGCACAATACAATTCTTAAAAGATTTAATGGAAGGTAAAGTTACGACAGAATTGACACTCACTTTGCGTGTTTAATGGCTCCGTCCAATGTGCTGAAAAGGGCGCCACAGTCCTCCACGAGGCAATGGAAGTGACATTTGTGTAGGAAATCACAAGTCGCTTCGCAGAAATCTTCTGTATCAAACCTGACGGTGGAGAAACTTCAGAATGAGCCAAATCACAACGGCAATTAGAAGACAAGGAATCAGATCAGCAGGTCTGCAAGTCTCTTACCTCCTCAAGTAGGTCTTCCAGAACTCGGCTGTCTTCTCTTGAAGCGGAGCTTTCCCCGCCTGCCCCAAAAACTGAGCAGCTTCAGGGCCGTCGCCCACATGGCTGTTCTCCATCTCCGACTTGATGTTCAGTGTGTTGAAGAATCCCGCATTGGCCTGCGAAATCTGCAGCAAAGAAAGAGAAGCAACACACTTCTGATTAGTATAAAAAACTGCATTATGGGCTAAACAAAACTCAGCACTGCTAAACGGTGCCAATCAATAAAAAAAGAAGATGCTCCAAGAAACCAACAGCCAGTCTAGTCTCTGCGGTCCCTTAGTTTGGGTTTGATATGCACACCGGACCACCAGAGCCTGGCCAGTGGTCAGCGCTCTGTGAATGGTCTCTCTCTTCTGTGATGCCAGCACATACACCAGTGGTGGAAAGTCAATAACGTGAAGACTTTACTGTAAGGACCCACTGCTGTGAGTGACGCGTGAAATACAATCCACCAGGTGCGTTTTTCTCTTGATCTAGAATTCCCATCACTGAGTCCTGTTTACAGATTTCTCAACTATTGAATTTCAGGCCATGCTAAGACTGTGCCATCTGTATCTTTAATTGAGATGCTTGGCCATGGCATCAAGATGCTTTAGAACTGGGTCAACTTCTGGAAAATGCAGGTCAGATTCGATGAATTAAGTTCATTAATCCCAATTCAGAATGTAGAAACGTGCTACACGTGGGCAAAGATGGGAGACACTGCCTCATAGGAAGCAGCCTCTGAAAGGGATTTAGGGATTTATGTTGACGCAACATGACGAGGATGGATAGGACTAGAAATGAGGACATTAGAGGGTCAGGTCAAGTTGGATGGTTGGGAGACAAAGTCAGAGAGGTGAGATTGCGTTGGTTTAGACATGTGCAGAGGAGAGATGCTGAGTATATTGAGAGAAGGATGCTAAGGATAGAACTACCAGGTAAGAGGAAAATAGGAAGGCTTAAGAGAAAGTTTATGGATGTGGTGAGAGACGAAATGCAGGTGATGGGGTAACAGAGCAAGATGCAGAGGACAGAAAGATATGGAAGAAGATGATCCGCTCTGGCGACCCCTAATGGGAGCAGCCAAAAGAAGAAGTAGTAGTACAGTAATGCACAGAAGAGGTTAAAATGGCAAATAATATGTTAGGTTATATCATAAAGATTTAAGTCAAGGGATGTTATGCTCAAACACATCTGGAGTATTATGTGCAGTTCTGGTCTCCACGCTACAAGAAAGACAAAGCAGCTATTGAAGAAGTAAAGAAGAGGCCAGGCATCTCAGGACTTAAGGACATGCCCAACGGTGCCAGGCTCAGAGAATTCAACCCGTGTAGCCTCGAGTGCAGGAGACCATGTCTTTGAAATCCTCAAAAGGCCTTGATAAAACAGATCCAGCAACATTCTTTCAGAACGTTACAGAGGACATGAGTGGAAATGAAGGGGGAGATCTTCTTTATGCAAATTGTTGTGGGAATTTGGAACAAACTGCTCAGACGTGTGGTTGAAGCAGAGACCTTGCCAACCTTTAAGAAGAATCTGGATGAGAGGCTGGGACAGCTTAGCTGTTAGCTAAATAAATGGGCTTGATGGACACAATGGCCTCCTCTCCTTTGTCAGATTTCTTATGTTCTCATCCAGTGGCGACCCTGAGCTAAGGCCTCTGAGTGCCGGGCCCGGTTGATCTGTGCTGTGCTGCACCTCTCCCACCTTGTGGGGTCCTTCGGCTGGACAGGTCACCCTCCTCCACCATTTCACGCTCTGTATATCACCATGGAGGCAAATGCCTTCACAACCGCGCCGCGCCGTGCAACGCCTCCTTAAATCATCACTCTAATGGATCTCCACAAAGTATTTATTTCAATCTGTAAGGTATATGATTGAATATGCCTACAATTCATTTCCAGAAAACATACAATATTTAAATATCCTCTACCTCAGCTCCAAGACTGTGATTCATTTTTTAATATTAAAAATGAAGGATATTATTTCTTTTTTTTTTTTCCTCAAGAATATGATTTGCAAAGCATACAGAGGAAAAAAAAAAAGTCTTCATGGATGCCAGGTTCAAAACAGCTCATCAAAAAATAAACATCTCCATATATCTGGAGATGCATCCCCCTACTAGTTCATTATATTAATTTGTGAGCAGTGGGCTGAAATTATGCTGTATGAAAAATGGCTTGAAAATTTAAATGGTACAAACTCATCTTATTAGCGGTGAAACATTAAAAAACAAACAGCCCCCTCTGCGTCCTGCTAATTTGTCTCGGGATGAAAGCCGTTTGATGGATGGATCTTACCTTATTCATAAGCGAGGATAAAAGAGATGTATTTCCCGGTGCAGGGTGTCCGTTTGATTCATTACTGGAACAAGGAAAATGAACAATGTTTAGTCAAGATTTGCATGAGAACAGTAAATATTAACATTCATCACAGACTTTCTGCAAATAAAAAAAAAAAAACAGCTGCTTATTAACTAAGTAAAAAAAGAAAGCCAAAACCCTGAGGTTTCGTTCAAAGTCAGACCAACGTACGCCAAGAAACGCTTGTAAAAAAAAATCAAGACGGGCTCGCTTCAGCTTGAGAACAGGCCGGTGTTTTTGGGGGGCAGACTACAGAAAATAAAGACTAAATATATTGTGTGAGAGTACGGGGCCACAAGTGATGACATATACATACAGACCCAAAGACCCCGAAGCCTGGAGGACTCTACTGTATACAGTATGCAACAGACCAACTAGCCGAAAACGGAGCAGTCACTTTGAAGATACTTCAGACCTGACTCAAGTGTAAAGGGAATTACAGAGGCACGATGAATAATGAATGCTGGTAATATAATTCAGTCCTAAGATAATCTTAGAAAAAGGCAAAGGCGGAGGCTCAATTTACATGTTAAATTGTCTCAAGCTGGGCTTTGCGTTTCTTGCTAAAAATCAGTCCATTTCCCTTCCTCGGCTCTGACCTGGCAGCGCAATTTTATCATTTGAATCGGTGGCCCCTTCCTCGTCCCTCCCTTAAGTCTTTTATCATACTGGACTGAAATTAAATTATAGCTCTTCTTGATAAATAATTAGTCTCGGTCAAGAGAACCGACCTGTAGTCAACTCTCTACCCCCCCATCACTGCAGCGTGGCACACTGATTTCTTAGAGCACCATTACAAGTAGGCACTACCTCTGCTCTTTTTTGCTGAGATCCAAACTTTTCTCCTGCAAAGAATCCTGGGAGGTTGCTGTGCTTCCATCTAAGGGCTCCTGCTTCACCTGAACCAGATTAAACCTGGCCACGCTCCCTTGCAGCCCATTTCCTGCGGAGAGGCATAAAAAAGACAGAGGAGAGGGAGAGGAAGCGTTATTGTTGGTCAGCATTATTTTCTTTGATGAGATCTGACCTGACTTCTGTCCCAGCCAAAAGAGTACTTGGAGTGATAATTATTGCAAAATTATGTCAAGCCGTCAAGGCTATCGGGCTTTTAAGTGGTGATTGAGGGAGAGGAGGAATAAGAGAAAAAGACTCTTTTTTCAGTAGCACTTGTCACAACTCATTTGCTGGACTGTCTCTTAACTACTCATTAAATAGAGCACTAATGCTGAGGAAAAGTGGCAGAATTAGACTGGTTGTTACCCTTCCTTCCATATTTGGCTGCCTGTGTCACCTTGGCAACGGCTGGGGCCCCAAAACTGAGCATGCCCAAGAGGAACATCTGGCATGTCACTCAGATTGAACCTGACAACCAATCAGATCAGTTCAAATAGCATGACCTCCCAATCATATTTTCTGGATAGGTATTTTGTGATAAGAATTTAAACAAAATCGGAACGAGGGAAGTGGGAGGAAGAACAAACCCACTCGCACACACACAGAATCAGGCTGACAGACGTGTGCACATCCTGGCTTTCTCCACAATGCCCAAGTGGCTGAAATATTAATTTGCCCTTCGGCAATACAGAGAAAGCCGTGCTTTTTTGTGGAAGGTAAGTGGTATTTTATTAAAAATAAAGGCAGAAGGGAGCAACAATGAAGCGGTCCCAAGGATGACCTCTGAAGTCCTGAGCTGAGTGCTCCGGCACTGATTGACTTTCTGAGGCCGGGCGAGCTTCTTTGGAACGAGTTGGCAGACAAAGAAGGGAGGGAGATGGTCCACTGTGGATGGCACTGCTCTCTTTTTTGAGGAAGAACCTGGATGAGGTGTTGGCTAAACAAACAGGCCTGATGCACTGAATGGTCTCCTTTCCTTTGTCAAGTTTCTTATGTCCCAAATATTGGGAATGAAAAGAATCACAGATACACGAAGACATTTAACAGTAAGTGTTTTTGCTGATAAACCAAAGTTGACTTTGTGACAGTGTATTTGCACACAAATGTGGGAGTTCCAGCCCGCTTTCTGACAGCATTAGATTTATTTATCGTAAGAGACCATTTCTTTGCACTTAGTCTTTCATATCTTGAATAGTCTCTTATTCAACAGGCCACACCATGCCTCTCATGCCGTTCCTCTCATACTGTGCGTTTCTTTTAGTATCCATGCACTACAGTAAGTCATAACAACATGGCCACAGAACCACATTTTTACATATTAAATGCAGGTCCAAACCTGCTGCTGCCAGGCAATTTATTGTTAGTTAACACCTTGAGATGGTGAAATCATAAAGACAGGCCGACTATCTCTCATGGCTATCTCTCGTGGACTCAGACAGTATTTAGACCCCTTCACTTTCTGCACACTTTGTTTTTGAATTGGATGCATTTGACATTTTAGCCCATCAATCTGCTGCACACTCAATATTCCATAATGACAAAGTGAAAACCTGCTTACAGAAAAGTTTGAAAATGTATTACAAATCAAAAACTCATTCCTATAAGTATTGCGATCCTTGTCTGTGCCACTGCACATTCTCCTTGAGATGTTTCTGGAAGTTGCCTGGAGTCCACCTGTGGCACACTGGACGTCGTTCAGTAAGGCGGCCACCTCTGTAAAGAGGGTCCTTCAATTCACACTGCATGACAGGACAAAAAACAAGCCATGAAGACCAAGGGACTCTCTGCGGACCTCCAAGCTCAAAATGTGCTGAGGCATAGATCGGGGGCAAGAAATTTCTAAATGCTGTGAGAGTTTCCAGGAGCACAGCAGCCTCAATCACTGTGAAAATCAAGGAGTTTAGAACCTCCAGGACTCTTCCCAGAGTTGGTCGTCCAGCCAAACTGGGTAACTGAGCGTGAAGGACTTTGGTCAGGGTGGGGACCAAAAACCAAATGGTCACTCTAACGGAGCTTCAGAAGTCCTCTGCTGAGATCGGAGAACAATCAAGAGTTTATGGTGCCATGTCTGGACCAGGGGTTCTTAACCTGAGCTCCACGAACCCCTAGGCGGTCTGTGAGGGGCTGATAAAAATTAACATTTATATTCACTATTGATTTTAGAGTAGATGTCGTAGTAATGGAAAACATAGTAGTACATCTGTTTTACTTTGCACAAGAGGACTGTATTTCATAATTATAATTTTTTTTTTTTTTTAGATCGTTTACTTTAAAGTTTAATAATACTTTGCATAGGTCATATCTGTACGAGACAATCAAATATCGATAAATAAAGTACATTATATTTATTGCATGCAAAGTTGTGTTTATGTGAATATTGCTAGGAAAGGGGGTCCATAGCTTTCATCAGATTCTTAAAAGGGGTCCGTGACTCAAAAAAAGGTTAAGAATCACTGGTCTAAATGGACGCCACTCTTACGGTAAAGTCATGTGACAGCTTAACAGGACTCTGAAAGCACGAGGACGAAGACTCTCTGGTCTGATGAGACCATAACAGAACTCTTTAGGTGAGCACTGCTCATCGCCTGCTCAATCCCATCTCTACAGTGAAACATGGCGGTGGCAGCATCCTGCTATGGTGGGTCTTCTTAGCAACAAGGACAGGGAGACTGATGAATGAAGCCAAATACATAGTGGTCCTTAAAGAAAACCTACTCCAGAGTGCACACGGTCTCAGACTGGGCCGACAGTTCACCTGACAGCACGAAGGCAACGCCAGATTGGCTTCAGGACAAGTCTCTGAGTGTCCCTGAGTGGCTCAGACAAAGCCCTGTCTTAAAACTCCACAGAACATCTGTAGAGAGACATTCAATCTAATGGAGCTTGAGAGGATCTGCCAGGAAGAATGGGATAAACTGACCCAAACCTTGTAGAGAATTACCAATATGACTCAAAGCTGTAATTACTTCCAAAGGTGCTGAATTGGGGGTCTAAATACTTACACGAGTTTAGTTTTCTAGTACATTGGCAAACCTTTCTGAAAAAGCATTTCACTTTGATGTTGTAAGTTATGAAGTGCAGGTGGATAGGCAAAGATGGCAAATGTAATCCATTTAAAAGTAAATCTACAATACAATATAAAGTGTGCAGAAAGTGAAGGGGTCTGAATACTGTCTGTAAATTAAATAAAAAGCCGACCAGGCCTCTACAGGTGCAGCTCTTCCATACACAATAAGACCGTCTTCTAAAAAGCCCGGGCCGTGGGTTGATTAGGGTGCTTTTACCACCCCCTACTGTAGCCGAGCTCCTATGTATGCAATGACTTCACGACTATATGTGGAAGGTAAATGCTTATTTTTCAGATTTCTAATTTATGGTGTCATCTTTCTTTCATTTGTGCCTCTAAATACAGTTTTACTTTCTGATGTTTTCATTTGATAATTATAATATACTGTAACCTTTAATGGCCACCCACTGGCACAGAGGGTAATGCTGCTCCCTGTCAAGACTTCACTTCTTTTTTGTTTCCAACATGGGTCCCCCTGCCTGCCAGCAGAAGCTCTTCAGGATGACAGACATCGGTAAAAGATGTGTTGCAGTCTGCATGTACGTGTTCGGCAAGTTAAAAAAAAGAAAAGCAACTTGTGATCTCCAAGAAGGCAGCATCTGGAACCTGTCCAGGAGTAACGCTCCACCATGTAATTACTTGTGGTAAGTTACAGTGCTTGTAAAATCCGAGTTGTAACAGCATGTCTAATTAGGAAACTCTTCATCTGCTTGGCCCCAATAAATAAAACGGAAAAAAAGCAACTTGTAAAAATAAAAGTGCATTTGCAACTGAATGCAACACCCAATGAATGAGTGGAGTCAAACCGAAGTGGCGCGCTGGTAATGCCCTTGACTCGAGCAGAGCCCCGTTACCGATCAGGACACATCCGTTCACACGCCATTAGGTGAGGCAGCTCCAGCGTGAACCGTGCGTGCGTGTCTGTCTGTGTTTGCGGTTGTCTGGTGCTACACGCTCAGGGCCCCCTGCCGGCACACTTACAGACGGGGCAAATCTCTGGGAGCAAAACACGGTGCGCACTGTGGCTGGGAGATTTCAGGGCCTGATTATTAGTCCACTGTCTGACCATTGTAAAAATGCTTGGCTCGGTGGAAAACAGAAGAAAGGTGATGGATCCTTCTTATCATGTTCAGATTTTTTCCCATTGTGAGCTGTGAAAATTTTTAAATGCAGCTTTTAACAAGTTTTCCTCATCTATATATATATTTAAAATCCTAAGCCTAAAAGTGCAACGATTTTGTGCAGTGATTTTATGTCACTTTTTTGTCATGCTTTAAATCAGGCTTTCTTTTTAAAGCCTACATATACAGTATATGTTTGGTATATAGGTTTGGCTTACTCGCCATTCCCTTGGAATTTTTTTGGGGGATTTTAAGTATTTATTTGTTGGAAGAAATAACTAAATGTACATCCCCCTCCTTAGTTAACCTCCTTTATTCAGCATATCAAGCCGCAGCCTATCCTGGCAGGACCCCCCAGCTCGATAAGACCGCCTTAGTCACCTTGTCACACATTTAAAGCTCATCTTTGGGACATGGCAGGAATCTAAAGGGGAGCAGCAACTGGGCAGGAAAAGAAATCTCAACCTCCAGTTCCGCCACTGACCATGCAGCCTCCCGAATATGCTGAACATATCTGTTAAAAGTCGTCCATTCGTGTTATGAAATACAGCATCGCCTCGAGTGTATAACTTCATTTTTAAATATTATTTTTCTTCTGATGATTGGCACAGCTTGCTTAAGCACAGGTATATGCAGTTATTGTTGAAACTGAGTATTATGTTTTTAGATTAAAAACTGGCATTTTGCTAACTGAAAAGAGACACTAAATTTGCTTTTCCTGAAGATCCTTTTCTTTCTCCAGCTCACAGTAAGGAGACCAGGATTCGTGTCCTGCGTGGAGTCTGCATGTCCTCCCCGTGTCCGTGTGAGTTTCACCTTGGTGCAGTCCAATGATATGCTGGTTAGGTGAACTGGCGACACTAAATTGGCCCTAGTGAGTGCGTGTGTGTGTCTGTGCCACGATATCCGGAGATCGTATTGGCTTTGCATGCTATGCTTGTTGGGATAGCCTCCCGCTTCCCTGCTCAGGATAAAGCAGGTTTATATACTGGATGGATGGACGGATGTTATGTCTACCGTTTATATTACAGTATATTTCCACCCAGAACATGACATGGCCATTAAGCCAGCAGAGTCTGTGTCTGGAGTTTGACGGGTTGTAATTCAAATACATTTGTATTTTGTATATTTAAACATCCACCTAAAATGCCGGCTATGTAGTAACCCAAAGAAATCACCGGCGCCATGTTGTCTTTCTTTTCCCCTTCTCCTTCTCTAACTGCCTCTTTGCACACCATCCTCTTTGCCTCGCCAGTGAGATGTACCAGTTACACGCACCACTGCACCATGGGAGGGCCCACTATAAAAAGGACAATCTATTGTACGGTTATGCTTCGAAACTTTGGGTTTTGATGTTAACCCCAACTACATTCAGATGTAACCCCCGTTGTAAGGCTATCCCATAATGCACGTGTTATACATAGAGAAGTTCCTCTGTGGCTGTTTCTGATTATCGTCGTCAGCCAGCAGCAGTTCCTTCTGTGTGACTGGACAGATCGCAGTCTCTTACCACGGGTGCTCCTCAGAGATTGGGTTGTGGTCGGCCAGTAATATTCAGGATGGAAGAGACTTATATTAACTGTGGTGTTGCACACACAGTACGGTCCGGTCCGGTCCGGTATGTCATTTACTGAAGTGCATTACTGAGCTCGGTGGTGGCAGCAGCCCAGTTCTTGACTTCTGCAAGTCTTGGGCAGAACGTAACTCTTCAAAGAAACAGACAGCGAGGAGCTGACAATGTACTGGAAGTGAAAGTGTGCCTGTCGCACAGTCACACCAGAATTAAACGCTACGACGGTCAAATGTTTCCTTTCTGTTTTCTTTTAGGCTGGAAGGATCAACTAAGCACCTGTCCTGTTTGATGGGCATTTGTCACACTTACAGGAGTTGCTGCTTTACACACCAAGTCCACTCCTTGACAAGCCCCCCAGTCTGCCTGGTGTAAATGTTGTCACACACAGTGCACTCAAACACTCTCTTACCTGTCTCTACACTCCCTGCTGGCTTGAACGCAGCTGCGGCAAGTCTGGCCATCATCGGTGATATCAGGCCCTTGCTGGCGGAAATCTTCTCCACTATGGAAGTTGCCGCATGTGAGCTGGATGTGATCGCCAATGTAGATTCGCCAGATGCTGAGCCACTCTGAGGGATCGATTCATTGGATGATGATGACGATGATGTGGCATTGGAGGAAGCTGCACATATTAAACCAGTAGCAGAGACAGGAATCTGTAGTGGAAGCCGGGGAATGATGGGAAAAAAGGGATTTGAAGCAGATAAGGCTGGGTTGGAGAGGGTGAGAGCGACTGGCATGGTACTAGGAAGAGCTTGGGTTAAAAGCGTTGACATCTTGCTGGCTGGAGAGAGACTAGCAGTGGGTTTGACCGCCTGAGAGGACGACATGGTGGTAGTTGGTGTTGGAAGCATGAGGGGGATGCTAGAGGATGGCTGAGTGGTGGGGGAAGCACTGAGGCTAGAGTTCTTGCTGCTAATAGCCGAGAAGTCCATAAGGTCATCATTGCTGGAATCGTCTGGTTCCTCCTTGGGCACAAGGAAGGATGAGGAAAGACCAAGGACCCCCGATGAGCGGATGTGTCGTCTTTCGTGCTTTCGTTTGTGGGAGGTCATTTGACTTGTGGACGTGAAGGTAAAGCCACAGCCTGCCCGAATGCAGTGGAAGTGGTTGGTTGCCTTGCTATACACACAGCCTTCATATTTGCACTCCTCGTACTTGTAGAACTTCTTGAATCCATCCTTGGCATACGCATCGTCCTTGATGTGGTAGCTCTTGTGCTTCTCTATATCACACTTGTTTTTGAAGGTAAATGTACAACCTGGACGCCTAAAAAAAAAAAAACCAACAAGCATTATGTTAAGACCAGAAATGCTTCAAACCTGCATTCCACGTGATCTTCTTACCAATTTTATGAAAGTAGCACATATACTGACATATACTGTACTAGCCGGCCCCCACAGCTTCACCCACATTGAAGTGAAACAGGACAGTGAGGAGGGCCCTGCCCAGCTCCCCATTCCTGACGTCACGTTTCCTCATCCCCTCCGCCTGTGGCCTCTGTCTTGGATTATGATCTATGATTCTTAGCACAACAAAAGAGGTTGCAAAAATGTTTAAGCAAATTCTAGAAAAAAACCTGATCTAAATCCATTAGGCAGTTCTCTCGTTCGCTAACTAAGTGGAGGTAAGGTTGCACACGAGGCTGGCTCGTGAGTGAGGAGCTCCCCACCCAGTGTCTCTCGGACCCGCACAAATAAATCAGTACCACAAGCGAACTGTGATTCTTAGCGCAATGAGAGAAGTCGCAAAATCAACCAAAACGTTCAAGAAAATTATAGAAAAATAGTAGTTCTCTTGTGAAAAGTGGACAGACATACAGACAGACATTAGATTTTATATATAGAGAGATATAAAGCAGCAAATATTGTCACAAGATAATAAAAGCTAATTTTGGACTTGATGATGCAACATTCTCAAACCTGCTTAATCCTATTCACGTTTTCAGCAGAAAAGCGCCTACCCTAACAGAGCTGGGCATCAAGCCTGACAAACCGTCCATCACCAGGTCACTTTGAAGTCAGCAGTAAACCAAACCTGCATGTCTTTGTAGCCACAAGATGAATGTACAGACTCCACACCACCACCACCACCACCAGGATTTGGGATTCAGACCCTGCGTGCTGAGGATCTTTGAGACAGCAGTACCACTGACTGTGCCACCTGTGCTGCCACTGGCAAAGCACTCTTCAATAGCAGGTACAGTAGGTCTGGCCCAGCTGACAGTTACCTTATAGAGTGCGTTACTCAGAAGAATTTGGCTGCAGGTTAAAACAGCAATATGACTTACTGCTTCCCAAGGCCTTATCCCACTCTAGTTTTACAGACGGCACAATGGAGTGAATTTTACAATAGGCTGGAGATGACTGGCAAACACTCAACGCAGAGTGCAGGCCTGAGAGAACTGGGAAGCCCCGCACAAGCTCAGTGGTCTCCCTTCCATCTCAGAGTTTGGGAATGAAGGTCACCATCGCTCACCTGCAGTGAAAGTGCGTTGTCTTCTGCCCATAGAACTGGCACTCTACTGTTCCACAGTCTTCTGTGGCTCGGAACCTCTGGAAGCCATCGTTAATGAGCTGTGCGTTCTTCTTGTGAAAGTTTTCGTGCGTCATCACATCTGAAGTGCTGGTGTACACCTTGTTACAGCCAACCTACAGAAGAACAAAAGAGCAACAGTTTGCTTACTTTTCAAAGCTCTAGTCTAGCACTGCAATATTATTTCATAGGTTCCAGTTGGCTTCACACAAATAAATACGTTATTTCAGAAATTAAAACTGCTCCTCTCTGAATGCCTGTGCCATATTATACCATTTCATGTGGCGATGTGAGGACTTTGTGTTGCGTTGCTCACTGCTGCTCTGAATTTAGGCCTCAAATTAAACCCGTGCAGAACAAATGCACATTGCCAACACATTTCAGTTAAATGCATAGCATCAAAGCAGGCAGCAGCAGACTTCGTCTTTTCTCTTCTGACTGCAATGTGCATAAAGTTTTAACACAAAATGCCTTTGGAAAGTCTCGTATTGTACAGTTTATATGTGAGCCCTGGTGTCTCCAAAGGCACGGCGGTGCCCAGAAGCGGGGCCGTGTGGCAGTGACTAGCAGCTAGTGCCGAATTCACAGCTCATGCCCACTCATATCAGCATACCTCTAAGACCAAGAAGTCTCTGAGACCTCTAAATTAGTTCTGCCCACTTAAATTGCAAAGTTACAATCAAAATTCATTTTACACTTGATAGGAATGTGTCAGTGAGCATCACTTATTGATTTTGCAGTTTTAAAAATGGTGGTCAATGCCCGGCCTTCTTTTTAGGGCCTTATTCCTTAATAAGGGGAAAGGTGTTCCATTTATTTGGGATGATAACCGTCTCTCCAGCAGAGACAGACCTTCTGGGTTAACAGGGAATGCAAATGTTTGACTTGAAAAGAGCAAATGTACATCATCTTTGGCACTTTTCACCCAAGCAAACAAGGCAGCTTCTCCATATTGAGTCAAACAATGAAAAAAATGTCACCCCGTTTTTGTTTTGCTTTTTTCCTCCCCTGTTCATACTAAATCACACAAAGTTGTGCCAACATCTGCTCGTTCTCAGAGTTGTTAAAACAAGGCCTGAAGTGTCTAATAACAATTATGCCGCTTAGAGGAGGAGTTAACAAAGAATATATGTCAATCCAGTAGAAGCCCCTTCCTTTCGCCAACACTAAAACACTCTCAGAAATGACACCTTGAAAATAAGCAGATGTAAAGAATTAAACAAAACTGGTAGGGAATCATCTGCAACTCAGTACTTGGTGCTATAATATGAAAAATGTTAAGTTCATATAAACAACTAACTGAATTTTATCCATGCCAATTATGGAGAAAAAGACACAAGGTCACATGCTGCAGGTTAGTATTCTTCCTTTTTTTTTACTTAATTTATATTATGTCACCTTTTTCAAACAAATGAAAACTGCACTTAAATGGTCATTTAAACTTCATGGAAAAATTAAAAGAACTTTAATTTCCTTTTTCGGATGTGGTGAAACTCAACAACTTTACTTTTTTTTTTTTTTTGCTGGATCCCATGCTTGTAAGTCCTATACTGTCCTCTGTGCCACCACAAATACAAGTTTCTCTCTAACAAACATCACATCTGCACCCTTGTGTAGTGGCCCGTCCTCACCCTCTGTGACAAACTGCGAGAGGGCCGAGGTCCTGGGAGATAACCGGAACCTGCCCTCGTGCCGCACGGGCCTGAAGCTGCCAGCCTGCCACTTGGCACAACTCAAGAGATGGCCAGATGTGCGTGACGGAACAACAGTGTACGTCAAATCTGCACCTTCTAATGTCTCTCAGTCCTCGCACAGCTGGAAATGCAGCAGATGCACATTTAGGAAGAAGCTCAGTCTGAAAAGCTGGCACCGACACTCCTAGTGCAACATGCAGCACTGTGATTCGGCAAAGGGTATGTTGGCAACAGCAGATATTTAACAGAACTCAAAAAACTTGGAAGAAAACATGTGAATTTGCATGTGAGCAGTGTTCCAGACAGACAGGCCAAGGCTTGGAGACAAAGACACGAGTTTAGAAAGCTACCAACTGCAACAAGGGTTCTGCTGTTCACTTTACGAAGTTAGAGGTGCTGTACCCAATATGGCCTTGCTTAGCATACGCAGACATTTGTTGGATTTTTTTTTTTTTTAAATGGCTGCTCTATTTACGTAACCCATTGTCTTCTACACCCAGCTAATCCAATTTCTCTTAAATACACAGATTTGAAAGGGTATAGGATCGGGGATTTGCCAGGCTCAAGTTTTACCTGCATGCAGTGGTAGTGCGTGCTCTTGCCGTTGAGGTGGCAGCCATGGTAGTAAACGCTGCAGTCATCCAGAGGGCTGAAGCGCATAAACCCGTGTTGCAGTGAGTTGTCGCGCTTCTTGTGCATGTTGTAATGTCGGATGACATCCTGCTTACTGGTGAATCTCTGCGAGGGACAGAACAGACACAGTAACAGGTTTTGAGAACCAGCAAGAGGTCTTATTTAATCACTCTGGCAACAGCTGTGGAACGCAGAAGCCAACTGGCAATGCGAGCAGCTGTGAGAAGCCAGGAAAGCAGTCCCAGTTCAACTCCGTCCCATGCTCAGCTCTGCCTTAGAAGTGCCAAAAACGAGAATGTGGTTCTTAGCCCAGGTCATGGGGTCATCTGGCTTACATCACCTCTCAGCCTCTTTAGATGCCATATCCTGTTTCCTTCAGAAAATCTGACTTCTTACACAAAACCTGATTGGACATGATATAAAATACTTCTTTTGCCTGCTTTTCTTGCTTTTTATTCTAAATAACAACATAATCAAACACAAAACATCTTCTTAGAAGTTCTAATTGTGAGGGCACACATCCATTACAGTGTATAGGCCTCTGCCAACACCTTCTTATTTACCCCATCATCATTTTTCTCATTTGAACACAATGGATTACCTCAAGCCAAATAACTTTCCTGCAGTTAATTAAACAGACTAGAGCTGAGTTTAATATCATGGAGCATTCTAAGAACAAAAACTCTGAAGGCACCAGTCTAAGCACACACATGCAGATGAGCACGCGGGTCACGTCAAGCATCCCACACGTTTGACTTTACGATGCAACTCTCTCACAACATGCTGTAGGATGTAAAGGTGGCTTATGGGTGTAAAGGTTCTGATTTTTTGGTGTATTTCCTGTCAAAAGGTTTTTACGATCTCAGAATGTGATGACAGTTCACTGGCAGTATACGTATTTCTTTGGGGGACCCTAACAGTTTAGGCAAAGACTAAGCAAACACAAATGTGCACCGATTTCTGTACACCAAGCAAAGGGCAAACATCGGCAACTCTGCTTAAATAATCGTAGAATGAAATTCCAGCTTCACTTTATGTAGATTTTATTTATTAACATTTTTTTTGTTTAGGAATCGAACAAATGCAATGGTAAGTACGCCTAAGGGTTGATTACTTGAACTTAAAAAGTCATTTGGCAGCTTGCTATTCCTAAAGAAATTGCTGGAGGACTGTATGGCAGACGCCAAAGCTATAATAATATTATTAAATTTTAATCTTTGATTCACAAGTTCTGCTTACCTGTTGTCTCGCATGCACGCCGGGGGAGCTGTTGCTAACAGTCTTGTCTTTTTCCGTCTCTGAAGCAGTGAGAAGATGCCCCTTAAGTGCAATTGACCCCATCCCTACTGTCCAACATGGGCCGGGACTTCCCAAAAAATGGAACTCCCTTGGAACAACCTGCTCATAAGAGCCATCAAATTTAAGAGAAGCCAAATAGGCTGGACCTGCATTGTGTGCCCTCATGAGCCTGTTTTATTTGGAATTTATTTACAATTAAAAGGGACAACCCTGCTGGCCTCACCCTGTGCTCCTTCCACCCACCTGCACTACGTACTGCTGGGTATCATGACCCAGCTACTCAGCAGCTGGTCTATAAACGCATGATGGCAGCTTTTAATCCCTAACCCTGTCCTATAATGTGACTTTGAGAAAGACTTCCTCAGTCTGCCGTCCATTTTTACAAAAATGTTGATAATTGTACTGCGTGAGCAAAGCACTTTGGGATATTTTTTGGATGTGAAAAGCACTCAGCGTAATGGAGTTTGTTTATATTCAGTTGTTTTGCAGACTACAAAACACAGGTGAATGGGTAGAGAGAAACACTATTATATATAAGTATGTTTAAATAAATATATATATAGTATGTTTAAATAAATATAGATATACATTGGTGCGTCATACTTAGAACGATTCTAACTTCGAACTTTCTGGAGTTCGAATGCTAAATTCGAGACAAATTTGATCCGAAGTCTGAACGGTGGTTCTACATTTGAACGGCGAGCTCAGTGAAAAAATACAGCAACAGATGGCGCTTATGGAGTAAGAGTAAATGTCATCAGTTGTGCGCCTGAGTCGTCTCTCGCGCTCGCTGTGAAAGCATCTCTTGCGTTACGCTTGTGTGTTTTCAGTGGTTTTTTGCTTTATTTTTGGTGTGTTTGGTTATATGCATATATGTAACTCCTGTCTATTAACCATGGTATCCAAGAAGATTGTGGAAGCAACAAACCCTAAGAGGAAGACTGTAGCATCGACGATTGAGGTGATAAAGGAACTTAGCGTGACGCTCGTTTGTGAAAGTGACTCTCCTTCCTCTCCACCAGCCACACAGGACATCAGCACCCCTCACTAAGGTACAGTAAATGCAATTTTCATTTTATTATACAATATTTACATATTTTATTTATTATTTTCATATTTTAATCTATTATTTAGTGCATTTATTTGTGTTATTTTTACCTTAAATTATGTGTAATTGCTGTTTAAGTTTACTGAATTAGGTCTCAGAATGGATTCATGGGTTAATTCATTTAGCATAAGGAAAAAGGATTCGAACTTTGAACAATTCAGAGTTCAAACGGTCTTTTGAAATGCGAGGTACCACTGTGTATATTTTATATTATATATATATATATATATATATATATATATATATATATATATATATATATATATATATACATATACATACATACATCCCTGTGACCCTGTAGTTAGGATATAGTGGGTTGGATAATGGATAGATGGATGGATATATACACATATATAAATACATATGTAAAATATATATATGTATATACTGCAGTTGGCGAAAGTAGGTTCACAGTTGTGAGTACGTGAAGCACAGTTTATTCTTGTATTATTATTTATTTATTAATTATTGTATTATTTTTTTGTATTGTTTGTTGTCTTCTTTTCTAGTTACTGTTAATAAAGCTATTGTAATAATCATTACCTGCATGTCTTCTTCCATACGAACAACTGTAATACACACACACACACACTCTCTGCTTCAGGAATGTCCATGGTAATGACAGGGGAAGGTTTAGAACGTGACACAGGCAATAATCACCTGTCTGTTTCCATCTTAAGAGTGCAGGAACACCAGCCAGAAGACCAGTGGTGTCGCTTTCGGAGGAATGATCCTGACTCTGCCTCATCTGCCATACGAACCTATATAACCTCGAAAAAGACCGGAAGTCAACATTCAGAGTGATTCTAGCCACCAATGGGGTCAGGCCTGAAGGCAGCAAATACTGAAGCTGGCAATTACATTACCTAAATCTTTCTGTTCTGGTGCTTTGGCACTATTCTTCTTTCTATTATATGAAAACACTAAATAGGGCATCCTACAGGAGCCCAAATCTTTATCCTCTCTTGCCTATCTCTGTTCATAAATATATACATATGTATAGTACATTGTCACGCACAGGCAGCTTAAGGACTCTGGTGACGGTAATTACCCGCCAAACCAGTGGTTGGTGCTGTGCTCTATTATCTTCTCTTCTCCTCCCTCTGCAGATTGAAAGCTTGACAGCCACTCCACCACTGATGATGTCACACCTGTTGTCTGGTTGCCTGACCCACCTTTTCCTGCCACATGTCCATATTAGCCATCTTGTTTCCAGTTCTGTTTTGGATTTGCATCTGAGAAGATGTATCCACAATTATTGCATGATTATTTTCTGTTGCAAACCTTTTAGTTATATGGGGTCACCAAGGGTGCTCCAGCTCTTTACTTTAGTTTGTCTCCTTCTTACAATATATATATATATATATATATAATATATAAACGTCTATGCATGGAAGTGAGTGTGCCTGTCTGTCTGTCTGGCCCGGAAGTGAGAGATGGAGTCGGGGTAGGGGCTCCGCCTCCAAGGGAACAGAAAATTCGCTTAGCCACTAATAACACAAGCGAGGCCAGCTAGTCAGCAAAACAAAACCTCAGAAGAAAGACAATATCGCTTAGCCGCAAAAATCAGCAAAACCGTATCCCTTTCACTTTTCCTCCCACCGCCATTGCACAAATGATGTGAGCACGTCAGCAAAACGAAACCTTCTAGGAGAGAGACGCCCAGAGTAGTTCCTTTCAATTACCTGACATCTCTACATTTCAATTTTATTTCTGATGATTTCAGCACAGGCTTTTTACAGCACAGGCTTACACAGCTAGTTACAATCTATACTAATAAAAGGCAAAGCCCTCACTGACTCACTCATCACTAATTCTCCATCTTCCCGTGTAGGTAGAAGGCTGAAATTTGGCAGGCTCATTCCTTACAGCTTACTTACAAAAGTAAATTCTACGCTTAATGGTCATAACTGGAACCTATTTTTCTCCATATACTGTAATGGAGTTCAGCTCGATGGCCGTGGGGGGGCGGAGTTTCATGTGACATCATCACGCCTCCCATGTAATCACGTGAACTGACTGTGAGCGCAGTACGTAGAAAACAAGAGAGAGCTCCAAAAAGCGCTGAAGAAAACATGCATTATACAATTGAGAAAGCAGCGAAACAATAAGAAGCGAGCGAGTCACACATACAAGCATATTCATAAGTGCTGCTACTGCGGAAACAAAGCACGGTGTAAACCTAAAGTTTAAATTAAGTTCATAGACAGGCTGCCGCTGGCGTTTGTCATGCCCACGACTAATGCGGGATACAAGTTTAATGAGAGGACGCAGGATATAAACGAGAGTTTTGATCACTTTGTAACTAAGTTAAAATTGCTGGTGAAGGGCTGTGCTTAAGCAAATTCCGAGAGACTGTGTTTGTGGGGGGATTGACTGTTAAGGCGGTTGGGGGAGTCACGTCATCATCTCCCCTCCCATTCACCTCATTTCGCTCTGAGCTGAGCTCCGCAGCTAACGCGGTTTTGCGGAAGCAACTTTGTGACGCTGCCACCAAATACAGAAAAATCCACAAGTTAATACACACGCTGTCTCTAGAGTTTCACCACACTGAATCCTCCAGGCACTACTTACAAAAGGTTACATTGACAATCGTGTTACGTTATTTTAAAAATCTTTCCTTTTCTTAGCACAAGCACAGCTGAGAAGCTTCGATGCATGTGCTCCATAACGCGTTAAAAATAATGCATTTAATCACACTTTGCATTCCAAACAAAGGGGAACTTCTCTCAATCCATGATTTTCTGGTACATCGACTACATTGATGCACACATCAGAGCTACAAAAATGTAAGAGTCGGAAGAAAGCACGTTGCTAGGATTGATTGGAGGAAAATTTAATTTCAAAAGACTACCCGACGGAAGCCTTGATAAAAGCGTGGTTTTGTGCAAACTGTGCAAAAAGGAGTTTGCATAACACCGAGGCACTTCAACCTTACGGTACCATCTAAATGCAAAACATGTTACAGCGAACACAGAAGCTGTGTATGCTGTTAGCACTAGCAGTACGAGTTTGAGTACCAACAAAAGGTGTCGGCAGCCCAAGCCTGATGAAATGACTGGCTTCAGGACCAAAATTAGTAAGTCAACATCGGTGAAACTTACATATTCTCTCGCAAAATGGATTGCTTTGGACTGTAGACCACTAGCAGTGGTGGAAGATAGGGGGTTGGAAAATGTGCTACAGTTAGCGTCAGGTCATCCAACTTTTCAACTGCTGTGCCGAGAGACTATTTAAAAGTAAAATTCAAGAGCTTTATGACACTGAAAAGCAAGCAAATTTAGATGCATTACAGAAAGTGGACTTTTTGGCTCTTACTGGGGATCATTGGACTTCCGTGACCGTTAGTAATTCTAATTACATCTAATTACAAAATGTTCAATGATCACACTGTTTTATTCTAATGTACAAAATATTTTAACTGCACTTTATGTTGAAATTTTTCTTATTATTATTTAAAGACAATACCATTCTGAACATGTACTTAAAGTACTTAGAACACCACTTTATTTTTAAGTCTGCCCAATTTTAGCCACGGATGATGATTTTGATTTGAATTGAAATGCAGTTTAAATGCATTTTTTTTTTCAGAAATTAAAAGAGCTTGAGTTTACAATATTCATGTCTATGTCTATTATTTGATTCTGTCGCCCACTAAAACCCTTTTAAATTAAAAAACATTTGCGCTTTGGGGCAAATTTACGTGTGCGATTACATGCGATGAATCAAGATTAATTAAATACAAAGCCTCTAATTAATTAGATTAATTTTTTAATCGAGTCCCATCCCTAATATATATATATATATATATATATATATATATGGATATGTATATATATGTGTATATATGTACATATGTATATGCATATATATGTATATATGTGTGTGTATATATATATATATATATATATATATATATATATACACACACACACATATATATACATATGTATGCATATATATGTATATATACTGTATATATGTGTGTATATGTATATATATGTTTGTGTGTGTGTGTATATATATATATATATATATATATATATATATATATATATATATATATATATATATATATATATATGACAGCAACACTCATGACAATGACAATGTCAATCATGTTACGTTATTATTAAAATGTTTCCTTTTCTTTTTCATTACTTCTTTAACACACTACTTCTCCGCTGCGAAGCGCGGGCATTTTGCTAGTATAATAATATAATATTACAAAAAAATAAAGAAGTTTGTGTGTGTGTGTGTATATATATATATATATATATATATATATATATATGCATGCACACACACACATACATATATATATATGTATGTATGTATGTACAGTATGTATGTATGTAAGTGTGTGTGTGTGTTTATATCTGATGAAAAGGTTGTAAGCCTCCTAAAAACAGGACTCTGTTTCTTGCTCAGTGCTGGCGTCAATGGTGGACAACATTGCCATTGAATGGCTGGTTGTGTTTTTAGTGCTGAAGGCCTTCTTTCTTTATTACCCTGCACAGAGTTCCACAGAAGAGCAGATATTGTTTTAAAGAGATGCCAATTCGATCAAAGGAGCAAATTTCTGAATCAATGACCCTGCATACGGTACAATGCTGTCTCCATTAATGAAAAACATTCCTGTTACACCACACACTCCATATCTGGCCTGCTTTGCCCAAATTGTTTCATTTGTTAATTTAATTACATTCCAAATCATATATTACACTGTAAAGGTGAAAGGCAACAAACTGAGTTAAATTTTCCCCCAATATTAAAGAAAAAAATGCTGGGACACTTGTCTATAGTTACAGGTTAATTATTTGAAAGGCCCATTAAAATAGGTGTACACTGTTTAGCTTTTTTTTCCACAAAGGCCCAATCTTTGAATTTTTGGATTTCACCACCTACTTCTTTAATCTGTCAAATCGAATTCCTGTTCGTATGGGGAGGGTGGCATCGGATGCCAGGACAGGTCACCCACCAATGCCAGTTTGTTCTGTCAGTTAAGCCAATGCTCCCATCTTGGGAAGAGCGATCAGGCAAATTTCACAGCAGTGGTGGCAGGACTGGGATTTGAAGCCACACTCGTGGAGCTCTGAGGCAGAGGTGCTAACCACTGTGCCACTCTAACCTAATATTTACTTGTTAACATTGATATAATTGACATTTTTTGGCAAACACTAGCCAGAAGACTGGATCGCTGCAGGAACTGTTTGACTCGAGGTTTCAATGTAAAAGATCTGATTGTGTTAATTTTATATGCTGACCTTGTCACTTCTCAAATGTGTTTTTAAGCAGGTGCAGCAGGGTGTGACATTAGGATTGTTTACTTACAATGCACAAACACTTCATTTTAATACGTCTGGCAACAAAGAATTGAATCTTCTGCCATTTAAAGCAATTCTCTCGATGTACTTTGTTACTATAAAAGGAAAAAAGAAAACTAATAAAAGAATGCCAAATATTTTAACAGTAATAACCCCGATGTACAAGTTCTGCTAGCCACTTAGCTTTGAATTCTCAGTTTCGGTCGCAGCTTGTCTGGACTCCACGAGGAGAGCCGGCCTGTAAATCTCCTTACCCCGCCGTTTCAGCGCTTGCATGACCAGAACAGGGATATGAGGGGATTAATATTGTGATCTTGGATTAAACACAATGAGACTCCAACCTCACAGCTATAACAGATGTCTCACAAATATATTCATATTTAGAGCGGGATTTACAAGTGACCTCAGCTGCAGGACAATTACAGCGACTTCATTTGTACCTGAGAGCTTATTTCAGGGGCCTGCTCTGTTCGTTCCAAATTTGCTGCCACGTGAAATCGTCTTGTGTGCACAGAAATTAAAACTGTCGCCAGGAAATATCTTTAGTGGGAATAAAGGTGACAGTCCTCCTCTGCCTTTAGTGCCCTGTAGGATTCAGCTAACTATTGCCATTATTCACAGTAAGTGCCCCAAAACTGCTTGAGAGTAACAAGCCCCAATGACAGCCGAAATCCCCTGCTCGTCTGTCTGTTACACGCAGGAGCCCAGAATGCTCAGCACGTTCATTTTGTACCAAAGCACCATCCTGTTACTTAACTGTTCAATACTTTCGCAGAAAGACTAAAGATGTTTCCGGGCGAAATGTCTTCAGGTATCACCAGAGGAGTTGAACTGAAGGGCGGTCGTGATTAGTGAGCACAAGGGAATTAATGAATCATGTTTTGGGTCTTTTTCTTCACCTGTGGCATTAAAACCTATAGTACAGCTGCTGGCACTTTATTACTGAACTTTTTTATTTTTAATTAAATGGTTCCACATTATTCTCTGGAGACCCTTCTTGTCAATCACCATAACTGCCTTCAAATAGAAAATGTTGACTAAGAAACTATCAATTCATGGTGGCCTTCTTTTGAGATGCATACTGTGTACTTATGAAAATGTGTGAAATTAAGCGAGGTAGCTTAGTCCAGGGCAGCATGTGCTTCTTCATAATAAAGCCATCCAATCAGATTGCTGTTTAATGATGCGTTCCATTTACCTCAGATGTCAACGCTGGCAATGACGTCACACCTGAGTTGACATTCGGCAAACTAACACGGACGTGTCCGGCAAAACGTTTGTTATGCTCACTCCAATAGTAGATAGAATAAATAGCAGTGGATAACATCGCAATAGGTGGAATTCTGCAACACGTCCATGGATTGAGATCGGCAGATTTAATGAGGCACAAACAGACAGACGTGCTAATAAACAGAATAATAATACAGCTTTCACTAACGTTCATGATGTACATCATGTCGGACTTGACAGATCAGGCCAGACTTTCCGAATTGGAAATCCGACTTTAGTGGGCATTTGAGTTGACTTCAACTTCCCGCTTCAAGTGAAATGCAGCACTTGGCCTACATCATAATAATTCAAAATGTCTTCAAAGTGACAGTGGTATTTCTTAGTATAAAACTGCATAGATGGGCCTCACATATTAAGCTGACTGCAAGAATTCAGGTAAAGTGGGAATACAAAAAAACAAACGACACATTCGACTGCTTAGTCCAGACACGCCTTTGTTAAAAGATGTCTTGCACTGGTCTGCCTGCCTCATCTTTACAAGTCTACTCTTTGCTTACCCAAACCATCCATCCATCCATTATCCAAGCCGCTATATCCTAACTACAGGGTCACGGGGGTCTGCTGGAGCCAAACCCAGCCAACACAGGGTGCAAGGCAGGAAACAAACCCCAGGCAGGGAGCCAACCCACTGCAGGGCACACACACACACACACACCAAGCACACACTAGGGACAATTTAGAATCGCCAACGCACCTAACCTGCATGTCTTTGTGGACTGTGGAAGGAAACCCACGCACACACGGGGAGAACATGCAAACTCCACGCAGGGAGTGCCCAGGAAGCGAACCCGGGTCAACTTACTGCGAGGCAGCATTGCTGCCCCCTTACCCAAACCTTTGCCCAAAATTATTTTTTTTTTGCAGCCTGGCACAGTTCCCCAGCAGCCACCACGAAATGAACCGCCCCTCTTGTTCCGAGTTGTTTTCCTCTTTGACACATCTAGACTCGATGCCTTTATCTCTACACCTATCAATACCAGGCGATACTGAAATCTTCCTGTCCTTTTCAGCCTGTGGGGTCCGTCACTTCTCCGGGACTCTGACAAGACATTAAACAGACCTTTTTTTTTTCAGAGCTGGGGTGGCTGCGCTGGAATGACACTGTATTTTGGGCTTAGCTCTGTCCCACAGACTAACTTAATGTCTGACACCTTCATGTCGTCTTCCACTGGTGTCTGCTGCATGAAAGATTCCCTGTTTAGTAGTTGTGTCAGAGTTAATTGTTGGTTTAACCTGCATGTAGGTATTTTTTAAATATAAAGATTATCTTTGCTGAACACTGTGACACAGCCAATTACACTTTATCGGTTATTTTATATCCAAGCAAACAATAAGCAGAATTACTATAATTATGTCTGGCAGAGGTGTCAGATAAAATATGGAAGAATGATACAAACAAATGTTTTTGGCAATTATAACAAATTTAAATGTATTCCATTCATCTATCCATTGTCTAACTAATTTTACGGTTGCAGGGGTCCAGAGCCTATCGGGATGGTTTTGATTTGCCATGTAATCGCCGTTGTTGGAGGGGGTGCAGGTTCATCACCAAGTATATTCAGCCGCACATCCACATCAGGCCAAGTTAGAGCATGTCCTGGGGAAGTGGGAGGATAACTGGAACACCTGGGCAAAGCCCCCAGAGACACACAGAACACACATCAACCTTAAACGGGCAAACAGTGGGCTGGGACTCAATCTGATTGGTTTGGAAATGCGAGGCAACACCCTACTGCCCTTATCCCGAAACACGAACCCTTCAGATGGGAAAGTCCTCTGGCAGAACGTGAACGGGCCCAAATTCAGAGGAGACTTCATTACGTCCCGCCCGCTTATTTATAGGATGCTGACGTCGTAGTTCTGATCTACTGAATATGGTTTGAGTGGGGCGACAGTGAAGAATCCCCTAAAGCACGGGTGTCGAAACTCCAGGCCTGGACGGTTGCAGGTTTTCATTCTAACAATTGACCAGTTTTCTCCCTTCATTTTAATAGCCCTGTTTTTAAGGATTCAATCCTCTCAATTGATTTGTTTCTTTATTAAATGGCAGCCAAACAGAAATGAGATGTGAAACGAGCCAACAGAAGACCAGCTAGACTGGGGCTTCAAACTCCAGCTCTCATTCTGCTACAGCAGACATTTTCAAAACTGTTGATTTTCTGTTTTTTTCCCAAGAACACCTTCAGAATGTTTGGGTGACCTGAGAGATCAACGTTACTGAGACCCTCACCGTTCTTTATGTTCAGAAAATGTGGTTAGCTGGTCACATGGCAGCTCGTTTGTGTCTCATTACTGTTTAACTGCTAATTAAGGAAAAAGAAAGAACTAAGGGGTCTGAGTCGAGTTAACTAAAACTAAGGCAAAAGAAGTCAATCAGCAGCAAAAACAGGTCACTAACTAAGAAAACTTGCAGCCATTGCGGCCCTCCAGGACCGGAGTTTGACACCACTGCCCTAAAGGAATTTTCGCTTAAACTGCCGTCACCTATGATCTCAAAGGTAATTTCATGAATTGAAAGTATCCTTTGTACTTTAACTTGCTGAAAATGTTATTCCCAATTTGAAGACAAAAGGAAACCTTTGAGCAGAAAGCTGTAACCAGCGTTTCAAAGAATTAGGACTGCTTTTTACTGTATTTGTTTACATCACCATGGGCACACAAAGTGAAGTCTGTAACGTACTAATAGAGTGAATTTCCTTTGACAACAAAGCCGCGCCTTGATGTATGTAGCAACTGATCGCAAAAAAACAGCACTGAATTAAACCAAGAAACACTTGGCAAGGCTCTGCTCCATTGAAGTTTTCTCACAAGCTGTTCCTGGCCATTTCTTATTTCCTCTGTTTTAGATGTGCACGTCATATAACATTGGCTTGCTGGTTTGATTCCACAATACTAACTTAAATTAAGTGGATAAAAAAATCCTAAAACAAGCCAGCATTTCTAAGTAATCCAACTCCATGTTTTCGGTGCTGTCTTTTACATTGGAAGGGGGGGGTGACAAGTCTTTACATTTGTTCTCACTTTCTGAATATCCTGAACATCAAATTAAAGCTTCTAATTTATTGTTAAAGTAAATTATGGCATAAGAAAATGTAACACTGTAAATCAGGGGTGTCTAATTCCGGTCCTGGTGGACCACAGGTTTTCATTCTTACCCTTTTCCTAATCAGTGACCAGTTTTCACTGCTAATGAACTTCTTTTCCCCTCATTTTAGTTGCCCTGTTTTTAAGGATTCAGTCCTCTGAATTGACTCATTTCTTCATTAAATGGCAGCCAAACAGAAAATGAGATCTGAGAAGAGCCAACAGATGACCAGCTGAACTGGAACTTCAAACTCCAGCCAATTTCACTCCAACCAGTTTCTTAATGAGAAGCCAAATTCTTGCTGTTAATGAAAGCCGTTATTGAATATCATGACCTGTTGCTGCTCTCATTCTGCCACCTCAGACTGTTGATTTTCAGTTTTTTCTAAGACCACCGTCAAGATGTTTTGGTGACCTGAGCAGACCTACATGACCGAGACCTTCATCTTTATTTTCAGGTTAGCTGGTCGTGTGGCGGCTTATTTTGTGTCTCGTTATTGTCAGGAAACAATAAGGGGTCTGAGTCACGTCCCCTTAAATCTTTGCCTTAAAACAAAGGCAAAAGAAGTGAATCAGCAGCAAAAACGGCTCACTAATTAAGATGGTTAGAATGAAAACCTGCAGCCACTGTGGCCCACCAGGAACGGAGTTGGACACCCCTGCTGTAAATGCAACACGCCTCCTCAGGGCTCCCACTCCTCACACACAAGATGAAACACTAATGTAGTCCATTGCAGAAGCTTTGGACACAAAGCAGTCCTGGACAGGGTGCCAGCCCACCACAGGGCCCACTCATGCACACAACTACACTTACTGACATTTAGAGCTGCCAGTTAACCTAACAAATAAACACACACGTACCTTTTAGATGATGTTGGAAAACACAGTATCTGAAGAAAAAGCCACAGACACAGGGGTAATAATATTCAAACTTCCCACCGGCAGTATTTGGGTGTGTTGTCCCAAGCCAGGAGGGTGAATCCATGAGGTGGCACCACTAACTACTGCCGATGTGGAATACAGCAGGGGCTCCCAACCTGGGGCATCCGTACCACCACGGGGTGCAATAAAGAGGAAGGCTGCATCGCCATTAGTCCTGAGGGAGTTGTGTTGTCCAACTTTATCGTGGTGCAGTTGGTGTCTTGCAGTCTGCTCTCATTTGTAGGTCATTTATTAGTTACTGCTCATGTTCGACGATATGAAAAAATCGAGCATTGCGCCTGTAATTGTCACCAGTCAATGAGCCAAAGAAATGTGGATTCTCGTGGGTTCCTTGCTGTGGGCAGAGCATTTTAAATAACGTTTTTTTTTTTCCAAGAGAATGGAATTTGGACCTTGCAATGATCTGTACAAAAGGGTGAGGCCTAATACTGATTTGTGCGCAAACTCTGATCGTGAAACGTCACTGTTTTCACGGTTTGATTGAGTGTGTGGCAGGGGGGACTGAATTGGATGCAACACCTGCAGCTTACACTCGGCCCTTCTCTCCCGCTGGCGGTCCAGGCAGTAACACAGCAATTTTAACTGTGCGGCGCATCTGTTTTTTAAAAGTTCGCTGTCTTTGTTTCATTGGTTAGCGGTGCACCAGCACCCATTGCTTTACACGCGTCTCCAATCCATCCAAACCCCTCGACTGTTGATCATTTCCTCACAGTGCTTGATGCTTCGCGAGACACCCCAACCCCTGGATCGTCAATCGAATGTCTAAGCTTCACGGGGGACACGTTTACAAGATAATTGAAATTTATAAAGGTAAATTGCTCAATTTATTGTATGTTTAAACTCTATTTACTGTGTTATCAGCTTATTGTCTGTTCACACTCAGTTTAGTAATTTGATTCCTTTATCTTCAATTGTGATATTACCTTTGTAGGGGGGGTAACCTCAATCAAACTTTTTTATAAGGATTTGGGACATTACAAATTTTCACAACCACTCTTCTGTTCGGCCACAAGGAAACTGGTCACCCTAAATGTTTTACAGAAAACTAAAGAAGTGTATACAGTACAAAGTGATATTCTCTCAATCTACTGTCCTCAAAGTTTGTGGTCTCAGAAAGCACAGGAGTACCCATGTGGCCCCGGGCAGGACGCAGCACTCAGTGAGCCATAAGGTTTTACATACTCAGGGAGCTGAGTTAGAGTGTCACTTTGGAAGGTGCAATGGCGTCAGCTTTCAGTGTACAGGCAGTGGCTAAGGCACTGGGCTTTACAGCACAAGAATGTCAGCTCGTGTCCCATCTCTGCATCATTATGTGACCTTCAGAACATCTCTTAACCTGACTGGGCTACAAAAATATCTGCATGTAGCTGTAATGGATCCTGATCTTGTAGGTCGCCTTGGACAAAGGCAGCAGCCAAACACACATTAATAATAATAATAATAACAATAATAATAATATGACTCCTCTTAAAAACATGACACAACAAGTGTCTCACATTACCTCAACTCCACATCAATATTTGCCTCTTTTAAAGTTTTCCTCACCTGATAGTTGCATTCGGGATCCAGGCAGTGGTAGTGTTCTCGGTATTGATAGGCGCAATGTAGGTGGCCACAGTGCTGACTGCCAGAAAACCTGTGAGAAACGAAAAAGCAACAGGAATTACATCCGTGGCGATCACTGCCTGGAGCTGAAGCAGCAATCGCCATCGAGGCTTCTCCCCCGGAAATAAACTTACTGTGACTCACGGTGACGAGAACTGAGAGAGAAAAGGGAGCTTACACAGACACGAGGACATCTGGCTACATGTCAGACAGACGGGCATCACATTTATGAGAAGAGCTTATTAAAAAAAAAACTGGACATACTGTACTACATACATGAAAAAACATGTTACTGTTGACAGGAAAAGAAGTAATGCAATAATAAGATGACAGATACAGAAAACAATATTGATAAAGGGATTAAAAATAATAGGCTAATGACAAAGGAGGACCAAGATAAATGTGGTAAGCGTGTTTTTAATAAAGAATTTAAGCTTCTTGTGTTAAAGCAACCATAATGAATGATACATTGCAGTGACGGTGCACACTTCTAACCAGAAAGATTAACAGAATGAAAATTCTTGGTCTGCTCCTACTGGAGGAATTAGGATTAGGATGGTAGGTTACTCTGTCGGGTCTCATTATATTAATGTATTCAGGACACAGCATTTCTAACATGGTGAACTGTTGAAACGACAGGGACTTGAGTGTAGCGTATAGCAGAGGTCGCTGATAATTCTTTAAACTGCTCATATAAAAGAATAATCGCTCAGGCGTAGTCTGCACAGCCGCTGTCCCCGGTTCAGATCACAGTAAGTCTACAAGAGTCTGAAAGATGGCGGTATAGAAGGCCGTGTGTTCATATTCCAATACTCAGCTGTTCCAGGCTAATTCGGAAGCCCCTCATGGTCACTTGGAATCTCTGTAGTAGAAACAAAGATTAAACTGAATGACGGACTGGCACCCGCTCCACGACGGCTTCCTCTCTAGTGGCCTATGCTGCTGGAATAGATCCCGTCCCCCGACAAGCCTCATTATATTGTGGAGCTCTAGTTACTTACTATTGCAGCTCTTTGTTACTTTTAGATTAAAACATAACCTCTGACTAAACAGTGTTAATTCTACTGTTTTAATATGTGAACTGTAATTAAATTATGGACATATCTGTTCATTTCAATTTTGAGTATATTCTAAGTAGTCACGTCAGGGTGATGTGGCACGAGTGCCTGTTTGAACGACCTAGCTTCTAATGAGCTCAACTCCCACCTCTCTTTACAGCCACCTTATTGTCATGCCACTGCACGTGTTCAGTGCCCCTGCTAAGGACATCCATGCCCATAACCTGCACAGGCACAACTGCTACAGTGACATAACAAGAGCACAAACTGCCAATCACAGAGTCACGAGGCTGCCAGACAGAACAAAAAAAAAAAAATATTAAGACTCTCCTTAAAGATAAATTCATACCTGAACATATTTGAACATCCAGTATCACTGTCAGGAATACATCAGTATTTGACGGTTTCTTTTTTTTTTTATTTTCAGTTTCTATTTTTTGTTTCATCATTCTTAGTGGTTGATGCCATTTTGTGGTGGTAAGTGACATCGGTACAACTCAATGTTACAATAAGGCCACTTACAGGGCAAATTCTCTAAACTAGGACCGATAAAGAAACAAAGATCCATGAGAGACGAGCGCTCACACACACAACAAAGTAACTATTTAGTAAAGGCGCCTCCTTTTACTTTTAGTTTTTGTTTGTGGGTTCATTTTTGGTTTTGCCCATAAAAAATATTGAGAAGCGATTTACAAACTTCAGTCTTTCGACAACTGCTTACAACACCTCTGTTTCATCTCAAAGAGAAAGACTCCATAATCTCTGCCATTTGGAGTATTTATACATCTCTTAGGATGTGCGAGTTTATTACATACAATAATCAGCATGGATTACTGCTAATATGTCTGTTACTTTTCCAGTGTTTTCAAAGTCCTAGATTTCTTGGAAAACAATATATCACATAACCAATGTTATAAAAAGCACAAAACATTCATTCTAATAGAATAAATCAAACCATTTTCATTCTCTTAATGGAAAGAATATTAAGTTTCGAGCTTTTCATCTACATGTAGGAGAATTCGCTACAATTTGTGGATGCAGGAATGTTACAGTCTGTTACTGTGTCAAATACCGCACACTGCTTGTCGTGACGGTGTCATGTATTGTACGTATGTTGTGTTGTTTAACTGCATTTACTGATTTGCATGCACCGTGCAGTCCCTACATTGATGGATCGAAGGCCAGGGGTCCACATGACCGTCATCGTCTAATCCTTACATGTGGAGCCTGAAAACCATGAGGACTGACTGAGATCATTTATGTTAGGTAGAATGCCTAGTGGCCTCGGAACTCCTGCAGATTTTTTTGATTTTTTTTCTGTGGCCGTATAGAGTATTTCTTTTTTGTTTTTTTCTGTCCTCCCTAGCCATTGCACCTTACTTTTATGCTATGTTAGTTAGTATTGCCTCGTTTTATTTTTATATTTTTTTCATTCTTTCTTCATTCATCCTGTAAAGTGCTTTAAGCTACATCATTTGTATGAAAATGTGCTATAGAAATAAATGTTGTTTTATGTGTATGAGATAACATAACACCAAGAGAAATTCCTAGCAGCTATGTTGCCTGGTAGTGGAGTTCAAATTCATTTAATGCTCTTATTTGTGGAGTGCGTGGAGTTTGCATGTTCTCCCCATATCTGTGTGGGTTTCCTCCCACAGTCCAAAGACATGCAGGTTAGGTGCATTGGCGATCCTAAATTGTCCCAAGTGTGTGCCCTGCGGTGGGCTGGCGCCCTGCCCGGGGTTTGTTTCCTGCCTTGCGCCCTGTGTTGGCTGGGATTGGCTGCAGCAGACCCCCGTGACCCTGTAGTTAGGATATAGCGGGTTAGATAATGGATGGATGGCTCTTATTTGTATGGAAGAACCTGAAATATAAGAACCAGCAGCTGAAAGTGTGACAAACTGGCTGAATATTCTACTCGATTTAGTCGAATGGGTTTGACTATGGCTGTGACTAACCAGTGCAGAATTGTGTCAGTCTTGTAAAGTACAAACTCTGGGTGGGTTTTACAGGTGAAAAGAACGCTTAAGTTTAGGTACTGCAAAAAATGCATCTCTTTGACATTTACACTTTTGTCAGGAGACCTTAACAAACCATAAGACCTGTGCATCCTTCATATTAACATATCGTTTTAGCTGCATGTCAACACTCCTCACAGCACAGAGGTGAATAATCTGACTGCTTATAAGTGCCATGAAGACCACAAGAAGCCTTTTTTATGGTCTTGTTCCATAAGAGTGAATGAGTAACAGATGCATTTTTGCAGTTAAGATACTAAAGTGTTACCAATCTTTTCCTAATTAGCACCTTTTCGTAGGGATTTCATGTTTAAATAGGGATTTAATGTAGCCACAAAGGCAGGTGTGGACATTTTGTATGCACTGGCCTTATTATGTTCAGACTTTAAAACTAGAATGACGCTATGCTGCAATTCACTCTTTACTGCCAAGTGCAGTTTAGTTTTAAAAAGTACTCAAGCACTCGTCAGAGAAGGCTTTCTGTAGATCAGATGTAGTAAATCTACTGTTTCGCACTGAAACGTTTCTCTCCTCACATCAAGGACTGCACCTTCACCGGCTGCTGAACTTTGTTAATGGCAGCACTCTGAGCATCATGGTCTCAGATGGCAACAATGTACTACGGTATGGGATGGAGGAGGACCTGGTGTTAAAGTGATGTTCCCTGAACAATCCAGAGCTGACAATGAGTGTGGCTTTATCCAGACTTGTTGATATACAAGGTGTGACTGATTACTATAAATTAAAATTCAGAGATGAACTCAGCCCTGGGGCAAGTCATGTCATTTTCTAACCTAGAATAGGGTCACAGAGCCCATTCCAGCTTGCACTGGGCATAAGGCAGGAATAACAACTGGACAGGGCACCAGCCCATCACAGGACACACACATTAGGGTCAATTTAGGATCACCAATCTGCCTAACTTGCATCTTTTTGGACTGAGGGAGGAAACCCACGCAGACATGGGAAGAACAAGCAAACTCCACACAGGGCAGACCCGGGACACAAACCCTGGTCTCCTTACTTTAAGGCAGCAGCTCTACCGCTGCGCCATCACCGTACATTACTCCAATTATACAAAAACTCAACAGTAAATGTTTTTGTTCTTTAATTTACAAATGTAAGTCCTTCCCAAATAGTGCTGGTAAGGTTCTGAAAAGCCGTCCTCGTCCTCACTTCTTCCATAACGGTATGGCCTGGCAGTGCATTTTCACACTCAAACCAGAAAATGAGGTGTTTGGGGTGCAGAGAGGGCCGCAAGTCTGAAACTGCACTCTGTGTGGGATCAGCACACACCGTGGGACAAGAAACGAGTGTGCAATCTAATCTAAGGGCACGCTTATGTGGGCAATGCACTCCTTGAAAATGTCATTCAAAACAAGAGCTACCTATTATGTCCATCCAAAGGGTGCAGACATTTCTGTATTCCCCAGAATTCCAAGCATTCATCCCTTCAATTTGAACTTTACTTAATGAGGATCAACAAATAATGGAGAATAAATTGAATTTTAAAGTCTGTGCCACTGATTTACTGTATATGTTATGCACTTATTGTAAAATCTTGTTTGCTTTTGTAGTAGTTAATGTGAATAATGTACATCACGTTGCCTATTTTATTTCTCAATGTATTTTTTTTATCATTAAGACAATTTCTAAAAATATTACATGGCAGATACATTTCAATTTATTTACTTACCACTTTTAAAGTGAACCAAAGTCACTCACAAAAGCAATAAAATATAGCAGGAATGTAAACACTGCCCATACAAAACCAGCAGGCCTGAGCTCAGTGTAAATTCTTTCTCAGTTCTACCAATCCATATATTGTGGAGCCCACTTCATCTGGCAGCATTAGGCACAGGTCAGGGAGCCCACCTGGATAAGACACCATTTACATGGCCCACGTTGGGGTCCTCAGTATTCCTAACCTTCATGACGAAAGGCAGAGCCTCCACATAAAACCTCATCGGACGTGGGGTCCAACGCGTGCTAAAAGCAATCAGGCACTGAAACGTAGGACTCGTAAGTGCGAAGCGTTGTGCTTCTGTGCTGCCCCCGTATCTAAAATGACCTTTAATTCAAAGAAAAAAAGAAAAAAAAAAAGGCTTATCTCATCAGCCATAAAACACAGACTTTCAGGGGAGCCCTCTCCACATAAATCCAATCCAGGGAGCAAAGATGCTAAGCGCATCTCACAATCGCCTGAATTTAAAGTGGCACATTCGCTGTGTGTTTGCAGCCTCATTATAACCCTGCAGATGATGACTGTTAAAAACCTCTAATTATAGTTAAAAACACACAAATAAACATTTGCACTATCTCTGCCAAATGAACCATCTGCTGAAGCACTAAAAAAATCCCACAGAAAAAAAAAATAGCTAAGTAAGAGATTTCTTTTTTTTTCCTCCGCGCAGGCCGGATTATCTCGGAGCTTCTCTTAGTGATCACTTTTCTGAGTTCATTAAGCTAATTGAACTGCAAAGCCACGGTGCTCTGAAAGGTGGGGGTTGCGCGCTGGCGACTGTTGCATTAAACAGGTCTTTTTCCCTTTTCAATAAAACACAAATACTCAGGGCAAAGACACCTCCCCCTTGCCGCCACTCTCTGCTGTTCTCATCTTTTCATTTATCTATACACGCCTCTGGACAATTTCAACTGTGCTGCACCGGCTAGCTAATTGGCCACTGCAATTCACTCACAAATTAAATATTAATATTGAAATCATACAAGGATTGTCACAGACTCGCAACTCTAATGAAGACTTTTGGATCAAAGTGTTATGAGAATGCAAGAGGGGGACTCGAGACAAACTGGGGGTTACTGTTTTACAGGACTAACATTGATTATGGTGCCTTACGCCCACAGACTTCTTACGTGTCCACTTTGGTGGTGAGTTGAGTGCTCCGACCTGCAATGCCAGTACTTTTGTGGATTTTCTCCACTTGTCCTCGGTAAAGAAACTGAAATTGTGTCCTGGCATATTCTGCATCAACTCCTGAGATGGTTGGAGAATCCTGAAGCATTATGTGGTGGCACAGTGTTAGGAAAAGCCTCATTAAAAATCTCCTAATGAACTCTTGCTGCTGGAAGTGATCTGTGTGCAAAATTTTTGTGAGGGAACGTGTCAGCCTGTGTGCATTTGTGTGCTTGTGTACTCGTGTCTGCAGCTTCTTTTAACTGCGTACACAGGACAGAAGGCACCTCATACGTGCTGCACTTTACCAGCCTGCTGTAAACGTTTACAGCAGAAAGCGCACAATACTAATGCCAAACGCTGCAGTATGTTCACATTTCCAGTTAAATCTGTTTGTTTCGTTTATTATGGTGGTTCCCAAACTCGGTCCTGGGGGGTCCACGGTGCCAACAGGTTTTTTTTCCAATCAGTGATAACAACTGATCTTATTGAACTACCGTATATACTCATGGATAAGTTCACCCGCGGATAAGTTGGGACTTGATTTTACCGTATAATTTCTGGTATTTTATAATGTCGGTCATATAAGTCAAATGCAGAAAACTCACACTATTGGTCCAAGAGATTATGATATGCTAACGCCCACCTGAGAGAGTAACCACAGAGCACACAATATTTTTTTTCTATGTGTTGTAATACCCAAACTATTCCGCAGCGGCGTTTGCACTGTTTTGTGTTTCTCGTATCTCACACCCTCATACACCTTTATCATAAGAGCATCACTTATCTTCGATGGAGCGTTCGATCAGAAGAAAATATGAAGCTGGTTTTAAAACAAACGTCGTTAAGGTAGCGGAAGAAATTGGCAGCTGTGCTGCTGCAACAAACATTTGATGTGTCCGAGAAACTGGTGTGAGATTGGAGGGGGCAAGATGTAGTAAAATAAAAATAAAAAAAAGTCAAGCGTCGCATTTTTGAACGGGTGTATAAGTCGGGTCTGATTTTATGATTGATTTTTCGAGTTTCAAGACCCGACTTATACGTGAGTATATACGGTAGTTGGACTTTTTTGCCTTCTCTTATTCTGCATTCAGAAAAGCACAGCAGTACATGCTTTACATTTAGAAATATTTCAGTTTCTGCTGTAGCCTTAAATGCTAACACTCGCTTTTGCCGTTTTCCTTTTATTTTGCCCCTTTTCTGTGTAATTTGATGCCTTCGTTGTATCCTAATTATTGGCAATTAAAAACAAACAGAGCAGACGCCCGGGCAGACAGCACTGAATGATGAAAGGCTGTGACTTCTTCAGCGTCAGACCCACTGATTAGCAAATAATGAATTAAATGACCGAGACAACTGGAATAGTAGAATGAAAAATCAGTATGAAGATATTTTTACAAGACCACTTTTAACTGCTTAGTGCATTTTAATAAAATTAAGACCAAACTTAATTTTCAAAATTCTACATTGACCCCAAGACACAGAAACTGAGAAATAACAGCTCACTCAGTTGGGCCAGGAGTCCAATTAAAAACAGAAGTTGGTTGGAACAAAAACCTGCAGTTACAATGGGGGTCCCGGGAACGAGTTTGGGATCCCCTGGCCTATTAGAACAACATCTGCCTGCACATTCAGTGCTATAGTATGAGCGGAAACAGCCAATCACCAGGAAATAAAATGACTGGAACGTGATCTCAAAGAGCAGCGGCGTACTGTACTTGAGATGCTACCTGAGGGGTGACAGTCACCATCTTTGAAGGGTGCAGGGCAGCGGAGATAAAATAATGTGACGGTAAGAAGAAAGTGAAATTCAGATTCTCAGTTTTAGTGCACTGAACTTTACTTTCTCCCGTTTTTTATAATGCATGGTAATTTTTAATTGTACCTGCTGATTTAAACTGACAAGAATATTTATTTATTCACATACCTATCAAAACAAGCGGCATATTAATAGAAAAGAAAATAAGTCTGATAAATTTAACCCAGTTTAAAAGCATTTTGCAAACACGGCTTGTCTAAAACGAGTCTAATTATGATAATTTTTCCTCGAGGGTAGAAACCTCCTGAAATAATGCAAGTGTGTCATTAAAATTGAAAGAATTCAACAAAAGGAGAGCCGAGGCTGTTTCTTCCGAGTGGATCGTCACACTCGGCTCTGTCTGTTGTGCCTTGCCGCGTGTTACTATAGCTCTCGTCAAACAAACATAGCATTGATGTCGCTCAGATCTTGTTTTCTTAACAAAATCCTACCTGAGCGGCTCCAGCTGCTTATTTAAATGGATGGCAAATAAGAGACGTTTTGACTTCAACATTTAGAGAAACCTGTCGCCTTTGTTTTTACATTTTTGTTTTATTTTTCTAAACAAATGTTGTAGTCACTTTTCAAAGCTTAAAATAAAATAAACCTCCAGCTTGCTCTTCCCTTTTTTTGTTTAATAGCCTATGACAAATCAAATTGTCTTCCTGTAAAATAGCGTGCATCAAAGATCAAACTGAACATTAGAATAAGCAAATACGATAATGCCCTTCTGACAAATGTACTTTCACAGAAATACTGTGTGTGGGGCAGGGGGGCGCTCATCAACTCGCCGGTGCCACACCATCATTCATAATAGCCATACACATCAGCAAGCTCTGTGCTAATATTTTATATTGTTTTCTTAACAAATAATTTAAATATTATTTATCTCTCTTTAAAGAGATGACACTCAATTTCCCACCTAAAAACTGAAAATGTCTGCATACCTGGCAATATATTTCTGGTATAAGTTGACATCTTCTGTGACTGTTTTTTCCGCTGGCAATCCATTCCTAATGTAAGGCACAAAGGAAAGAGGATTAATGGCAATCTGCTTCATCGTTAATAAAAACAAAATGACAAGGTATTTACTTACAAGCAATTTCAAACTTCAGGCTATCAATATACATTTCTAATCTGTAAGAACGTTTTCATGTAGAAATGAATCAAGAGACTTGTAGACACATTTTGATGCATGACCCTCCACCAGTAAAAAGAAAAATGTGGAATAAATCATTAATTCTCTCCGACGACTGCACTTATGCAAATTAAGTCACGGAAAAGGTCACAGACCTTTGAAAAAGACACATTTGCCCCTTTTTAGGCAGTATTATTTATTTTGAAATGCACTTGTGACATGCGAGTCACTTGCTGTGGGTCTGCTTTCGGACATGGCGAGGAGTGAACCTGCGGCCAACCTGCCTATTCTTCTTGCAGCCGTGGTGTGCACTTTGGCTGATCGACGGCCCCTTCTGACTGCCAGGAATTAGCAGTGGGGACTTGCCATCCTGAAGAAAGCTAACAAGTTGCTCATCACTCACTAGTATGGCATCATCATCGTCATCATTCACTAGTCTGGCATCATTAACTAGGCCAGAAAGAGGAAGAGCTGGTCATCTGGGTCAGCCAGTTGTTGTAAATGAGTTACATGGACATGACGCTCTAGAAACAGCCATTTTAAAATAACCCACACAGCTAGGGTAACAGCAACAAAGTAGAAAACTCTTCATTCATTCATATTATCGACATTCTCAGGGAGAAGGTGGACGGGAAAAACATGTGAGAAAGGGCGACCATTACACTTTTGAAATTCCTGGGCCCACTTGATCTCAAGTTGCATTACGATCTGATGCACCTTTGGGGAGGCTCATTTTGATTTTTGGCTGCTTTCACTTTTTGTAACGGAGCATTTCACAACCTAAAGCCATAAAGTTAACTGCTAGGGAGCTGATTATTGTTCTTCTCGACTTGTATTAATGACCTCAAGGAGCCACACTATACGAAGGCAGTGCTGGACTACTGTATTTGCTGCGTTGCGTAGTAAACGGTTCATCGGATTCCTTCATAGTGTGCGGTGAAATGTCTACACATTATGACTGACCAATCCCATAACTTACACGGAGTTTAATCGAACCTGCAGTTTATAAACTGCTGACAGAACATCACGGGATCAAAAAAAAAGTTAACATTCAGGAACATTTTGCCCCTTTGCGTGTTTAAACATTCTCTGTCCACACTTCTAGCCATTCTGCACCACAGCTGATTTTAAACAGGAAAATCTCAAGTGACTGTTTCATTGTTCCACTTGAAATACATCTGATATTTATGAGCACACGAGGAATAATGGGGCTTGACTTTCAGCAAAACTGGCAGAAAAAAGTCAGCGTATAACGCACCTGCTATTCTGACACTGGAAGCTTCCTGCATTTCCCAAATCTAATAAAATGCGTTCTCCTAAGCCTTCACAACTTAATTGTGCGGAGTGCCATGGGTACCCCGTGTCAGTGATCCAGACTCTTCTTCACTTTTCGCTTTTAGATATACACCAGTGGAGAACAACTCCCGCAACAATTATGGAGCTCAGTGTTTCCTTTGGAGGAAATGCTTTGGAGTGCTGATCAGTGCAGGGCTGTGCCCACCCGTGGCCTGAGTGCAGAACGCATCTGCGGGTATGTCACTGCACGCCAGCGTGAACACAGTTCTGGGCAAGGTGGCCGGCCAACTTCAAACATTTTCTTAAGCCATGAGTTAAATGTACTTTTCACATGTTATTACATTGACAGAATTGATCCATTTGATTTTGAATTAGAAGTGAATAACTGTTTGATTTTATCCTAATTTACTTTTGTTTCAAATGCTGAATTCAAAAGAAGTTATTCTTTTTTGATGAAGAAACTCAGAGGTTCAAGCACAGTTTTTATTGTTATCTGTTAACATAATGTAAAATATAATCACAGATCCACCTCTAGTTCATTTCTAGTCAGGCTGCTAGATAAATATTTCCTTATTATAAGCTATGGGCTCATAACGTTCTGGATTCTTTAAAAGCGCTCTAAAAGCGTGGTAATCAAAGTCTTGATTGATAATTGGATTCATTTAAATAATCACTTTTTTTGGGAGATTCAAGTAAGTACTCCTGACATGGCTTGATGGCAGAAAGTATATTAAAAATGGAGCATGAAATAAAGCGTGTCATTGTGTTTGCCCACACGTTTGTGTAAAGCATCTCCGCTCGGGCAGATGCTGCGTACTTCATCAGGGCAGGCCAGCGACAGTCTGCTTGTGTCTCCGTGAAAGCTGCGCTTCACCACGTGTGCGACTGTCTAACTTTTTATGTGTATTAGGTAAACAGGCACCGCCTTATCTAATTACTGTATGCCATATGTGACACTTGACAATTATTTTGTAGAGTGGAGCCAAGGTGCATGAGTGTTAAAGCCAGTTATTGTGAGATATGGCGAGAGCACCAATTTAGATTACCCTAAGTGGCTATTCTCTGCAGAAAATACTGTATTTACCAGTTATAATGCACGCTTCTTTACCAGCCTTTCTGGTTTTACCTGCACTGGTATATATTACAATAGGGCTTAATTATATAAAATTAACATTAAAATCACATTTTTTTCATCTAGGCCTGCATAACTTGCATTACAAAACACAATTTATTACAATATTACTTTATTCATCCACTATACACCTGTAAACTGACAAGTTTTCTTTCATTGCAGTCATTCTGTTGTGTGTTTGTACCATAGTGTGTGTGTCTCTATTTATCTAATTAGCTTCTGTAAAAAACATAAATTTTATCCTGTTTGTTCATTTGATCAATATCTATCTATCTATCTATCTATATATCTATCTATCCATCATATAGTGTCTTTCACATATATCTATCTATTATATAGTGCCTTTCACATATATCTATCTATCTATCTATCTATCATATAGTGCCTTTCACATCTATCTATCATATAGTGTATTTCGCATCTATCTATCTATCTATCTATCTATCTATCTATCTATCTATCTATCTATCTATCTATCTATCTATCTATCTATCATATAGTGTATTTCACATCTATCTATCTATCTATCTAGCTATCACTTCTGACAACTTTTATTGCCTAAAAATGAATGACCCTAAGTAACAAAACTGCCTCCCTCGCTTGTTCTCTCCTTCCATTTTGTAGCCTCTTCTGTAAAGCAGTCCAACGTCTCTGTGCTCCACATGGATTCCCATAATGTTCTTCTTGCCTACAGTGTTTGCTGCAATTATCACATTGCTGCGTCATGTGGATTACTGGGTGCTAACTCATCAATACTTGCTTAATGTACGAAGTATTCGACATGTCCACTTGTATACAAGTAGTTTTTAAAGAGTTAAACGAACCTCTTCTACCATCCCAGGCCTCATCAAGCAGTCACTGACATGGAAGCCTGGACTCTCAAGCTTGAACATTGCAGGTTTTGGCCATATTTTGCTTGCATGAACCCTTGCATCCACATGAAGAGTGCAGCTGCCAATAGGAACCAGACCACATGGCAAATTTATCATTTAACTGTGAGAAGCTGTTACTTTGGGGGTCCATTAAAGGTCCACTTTGACGTTCTGCCAATCCATGAGACCTTCTACGGCGCAGTTCTAAAGCTGCTCCCTTTGCTTCTCGTCCTGTGTTAGACTCTGAGTAATTGATCTCACATTGTCCGAGCTCAAGGGCAAACATTAAAATATTTTCCAATTTAGCTGTTTCTACATTATTCACAATTTTTGATTTTACTAACACAGGTTCTGTTTTAGTTGATTGAACCATTCATTGCTTCCATTAACATCTTTATTTTCGAGTCACTGCCATGTAGATATTCTACCATAAGACTTTATTTTACAAATTCTTACCCTGTGAAAGATAAACATAGAGATGAGAGATTTTTAATGGAGGGTATTAAGTTAGGCTGGGTAAATTCCCAGCATTCCCCGACCGGCCTGTAGAGACATACAGTGTGCTGCACTAAACGAGACCTGCATGCACACCAGGTCTTGCGTTCAAGAGCTCAGTGGAGGACAGCATGCTCTATTAAACGAGTATTAATTGATGGAGGTAAGCTGTGCCATGTGACAGACACCAAGAAGACATTTTGAAGGAGCAGGTGAAGTGTCATAAAGCAGTCCTGGGGAATGACACTTGAAAACATGACCACAAAGACATCTTAACATTTTGCTTTCTCTTTTGATAAAGATGGAACTGTTACACTGGCGCTTATTAGGAGACTGCATAACACAAAGTGCTGACATTCTAAGCAGAAACTGTCAGTGTTACATTTGTTCACTTTTCCCCACCGTTAGCAGATATCCAGCCCTTTACTTTCCCTCCTCTCCCACTTACCCCACGTCTACTTGCACAGGACAGAGAAAGAGGATCTTACTTGACTGTGGACACTGTCCCTGTGGTGATGGAGTCTGTCTTGGAGAAGCTTGATTTCATATAATCAGGATTGCTGAAGTTCAGGTTGGTGGACTGCTCAGAGGTGGCAGAGGGACCTGTTGTGCTAACGGCTACAGTAGCTGGGCCGGCTGTCACGGGTGTGCTGGATGTGGCTGACAATGTCTGTGGAATCAGGCTGGCATCCGTCTTCACTGGCATCAGTTTCTGTATGTTGCGGATGTCATACTTGGAAGGCCGGCCCACCTTTCCAGTTTTGAAGGCGATGGCTCCCCCCATGTCTGGGTTTCCTTCCCCAGGCTTGAAGAGGTGGAGGTACTTGACGTTTTCCAAATCATATTTGGATGGTCGTTTGTAGGTGTTGCCATTCTGCGGCCGCAAGCTTTCTCCTGTTTTTAACTTCTGAATAAAAAAGTCGTATTTGGAAGCCCGGGAGGCCAGGCTCTGCATGGATGAGGAGCTGGGTGGCACAGGGAGAACCACAGGCTTTGATTCAGCTGGGAGAATGTGACCCTCAGGGCTCTGCAATCGGCTAGCTATTTGAAGCAATGCCCCTTTGTCATGCCCCAACTTGCAGTTCAGGTCATCGGATTTGGGAGCATGGACTGGCCAAGGTAATGTCTCACCAGCTTTTAGCTTGCGAATGTATTCTTCATACTTGGAGAAGCGGGCCCGCCGGGTAACCTCCTCACTTGAAAGGGAGGAAGACTCTGAGGTAGCAGCTTTTAGCTTCTCGAAGCTTATCTTCTTGGCCAGTTCATCTCTCACCTGCTGGTCATCATAACCAAACATGCCCAAGAACTCATTCATGGTGTTGGCTGCATAGTCACGGAGAGAAGAGGCTTCTCCTGTAGAGAATGAGAGGGCAGTAAGACCGAGATCATTCATTGTAAAAGATCAGCAATGTTCATAAACAGACGCATGCAGAGGGAGACACATCTACAGTATAAGACCTACCATTCATTTACTTTCTAATGCTCTTCAAATTCAAGAAAGTACACCTTAAAGAATTGCAAATACTTCCAAAAAGCAAGCTTTTTCTTTTACTTCAGAAACTTTTTGCAGTTCACAGAGTGCCTTCCTTGTCATGTGATTTCAATTTTATTTTAGGTATTCTTTTTAAATCAGTGTTTTGCATGTAAAGCGTGCTATCAATTTTCTTACAGCAAACACAACAATAAAGCAAAATAAACAAATACAGCGAAGAGACAACAGCAGTGCTGGGGATTTTCTAGGCTTTCAAATATTTTTCTTAAACGAATGATCAAAGTCACAGCTGTTGGAAAGCATTTCCGTTCCTTTTTATTACAATTCTTTAAAACTTTCTTCAGATATTTTTAAACACAAGTGACAGTAATCCACGCTACAAGAAATGTTGGGTACTTGCCCCGTACTTCCCGCGTACAAACCAAAGTTCGTATGTTTTTATTTTTAACAAATTTGAATTCTGACAGCTGTAGAACTTTGGACTTTATGGAAACAGACTGCACTCCTCAGTTTTTTAATCTGTTGTGAAATGAAACCATATTATTGCTGGTGAATGCCTTCAGATTCCATTCAGTTCTACTAATTTTACTGTTTTGTAGCCACAACTAACATCAATGACCCTCTGTCTTCCTTTAAAGGCCCATCGGGACGTGCGGCTTAATTGCTAATAGAGATGAAGTGTACACTTGTTGCTCAAGTCACACAATCACTGACTCACATTGTGCCCATAATCAGGCCACTCCACTGGCATGTGTTCAAAACCAGAGCTAAACTGAACTCCGTAAACTGCACAGCCAAGTAAATCTGATAACGGGGAGGGTTTCACGATGTGCAGAACGGTTTAATAAAGTATCTATCTATCAATCATATAGTGCCTTTCATATCTATCTATCTATCTATCATATAGTGCCTCTCATATCTATCTATTATATAGTGCCTCTCATATCTACCTATCATATAGTGCCTCTCATATCTATCTATCTATCTATCTATTATATAGTGCCTTTCACATCTATCTATCTATTATATAGTGCCTTTCACATCTATCTATCTATCTATCTATCTATCTATCTATCTATCTATCTATCTATCTATCATATAGTGCCTTTCATATCTATCTATCTATCTATCTAATAAGCAGCACTTTAGCGTACCTAGAATGAATTAAGTTACACAGAAATGTTCATTATATTCCAGCAGAAGCCACAGAGCGCAGTCAAGAAGAGCTGTTAGTTATGCTTACGATCCCAGAGATTACCCAAGACTAGCAGTGGTCTTCTGCCTGTGGACCTTTCTAACGTCGTCCGATTTTCAAGAGATGGTCTGCTCAGTTGCAAGTCTGTCTGGATAAGACTTGATGTCCCCACATCCAGTGCCTTCTTTACTGAACTGGTTACTAGGCATACAATTATAAAGTGAAATGCTTTAAACATCATATTCTTTGGTGTAAATTGTTAAGAGTGTTTCATTGAGGCTTACTTGGTTTAATAAAAATTACATGCAACATACACAGAAATGAATATACAGTAATGACTGTAGAATATATTAAGTTTCCACATAGTGAGGTAGGAATTGGATTAATAATTGACATGATGCACCTTACATATGACACAGGCACTAAACGTCTGTTTCATAAACAGTTCAGACGTGTCTTCAATCCGCTGACCGTTTCCATCGAACAATTGTCAGCACTGCTGCTGAGTATGCAGTTTTGTTTTTAAGTATGCATTGTAAGCATAGGCACATATAAAATATGCCACTTCTTATGGTTATAAAGTACTTTCTAAATGGGAACACACTGAAAGGTGCTAAATATCAGAATCCTCTGTTTTAGTTTTTCCAGATTCATTGCAAATGTAAAGCTATACGTTAAACAGATATTGTATCAATGGCGTCCCCTATTATTGCGTCTTTATGCTTTTTTACACTTTATGGATAAATTCACCAAACTAGTAAAAACATCTGGCGCCCTGCCTGGGGTTTGTTTCCTGCCTGGTGCCCTGTGTTGGCTGGGATTGGCTCCAGCAGACCCCCGTGACCCTGTAGTTAGGATATAGTGGGTTGGATAATGAATAGATGGATGGATAGTAAAACCCCTCTTGTTCAGGGGGTATGTCTAACCCACACCCCTAGAATTGTTACAACTTGTTTTTATCAGAACATACTGTACTTTCTCTGAAGAATTTGAAGAGGTACACTCGCCGCATTTTGTGAACGTGTTCGACAATCCCATGGACTAGTAGGCAGCCTTTTTTTTTTTCTGATCATGGACCAACACTTTAAAATGCCAACCCTCTTTTGTTTACTGAATTCCTCTTTTTCCTTCACATTGTGCTCCAGAAGGGAAAGCGTAATGCTAGCTTCAGTGGTGGTAATTAATACTGAAAATTTTATCTTTGGTCTCAGATTTCTGTGTTATTGCTAAATCTGTCTCTCCCTGCCATGCTTTTCTATACTCCTCACAGTCTGTAAAATAATCCCTGAATTTCAATCCTGGCATCACGTTCAGATGACTCGGTGACACATCAATATGAAACAGGATCCATCAGATCGAAAGGATATGAAAAATTAAAAAGAAATGGATCAGGTAAAGAGGAGAAAAATTCACAGTTTTAGCTGTTTACTTTTGTGGATGGCATGATATTTGGCATTTTGCTTTTGAAATGTAAGACAGTTTTTAGCATATTTTGGAGATGAAAGTGACTATTGTTTTTCTCTTTTGGACAGAATATTACTGTTTTGGATGCAAAATGGATCAGAACTGTGGCATAGTGGGTAGTGCAGCTACCCCTCAATTTCACCGTCCCGAGTACAAATCCTGTACCTGTGTGTTGTCCGAGCAGAGTCGGTATGTTCTGTCCATGTCTGCATGGGTTTTAGTGCAGGTGCTCTGGTTTTACTCCTACACCACCTTAGTTTCATTTAACCGTGTGTGGGAGTGTGTGTGCCAGTGGGCACTCTCTAGAACTGCTTTCTGGCTGTCAGGATAGACCACTAAGTCCACCACCACAACCCTGAACTGAACTGGACAGAACTGAGCAGGTTTGAGAATTTATCTTACTGTTAAAAGATGACAAAGAAACAAGAGATAAACATTTGAGTGAATAGAAGAGCTAAATGTGGGAAGGTCATCACAAGAGGAAAATTTTCTTTTGCTTTACTCTACACTAAGAGATGCCATCCTGCCCAATAAAGTAGGCTCAAGTTTAGATTTGGGGATGGTTACTGCCAGTCACGAATAACCCACGCCATATAAGGCATACTTTACAGCAGGACAGTTAATTACTCAAGGCTGCACAAGCAGACCACTCTCCATGTAAACAGATCACTTTTGCTCCCAGCAATACTCTGAAGATATTATTTTGCCTACCACATTTACACATGTTCATAAAATAAGCTCCATGTTTCACATTTTAGGACCTTTTCCAAATGGAGACATAACAAGAAACAGGAGCATCACTAAAGGGAAAACAGAAAAATACAGAAATCGAAATATGCTTCCTCAAATCTTCCTTACTGTCTTTCGAGTACAGCCAATGTAAGTTGTTTAACCTATAAAGGTCTTGCTGATATTTAGTTAAGATTCTTAAACTTTGACCCTCACACACTGACCTAATGTCTCCGAGACTGAAATGTAGCCAACTGACTGATTTCTACTTTTATATACTGTATGTTCATGTAACCACTGAAGATGTGTAACAATTTTCAAGAAAGGAAACCCTAACAAAAATGAACCACAATCAGACATTAAACACCTCTGGAATTCACTCCCATGTCTCACTATAGAAATTTAAATTACAGAAGACTCCGATATTACATGGTAGTGCTGGGTGGTTCTGCTTGCCTGGAAATCATGCAAAGTGAAATCCACCCTTCGAAACCAGCTAAAGAGGCACTACAGAATGAAACGTCACCGATTTATTCATTAAGTCACAGGCTCGTTCAAAGGCCTGTCTGCTACTAGACTTGAAATCTCTGGCCTCCTGCTCCTCATCCCATCTACAAAGTGATCCATAAAAGCAACGTGTTCAACTCTGCACCACAAGCACACCCGATGAACATGTCTATCTTGTGCATACAAAATTATACTGTAAATTAATAATATATCTTAAATACAGCTTCTTCTTCTTTCGGATGCTCCCGTTAGGGGTCACCACAGCAGATCATCTTCTTCCATATCTTCCTGTCCTCTGTATCTTGCTCTGTCACACCCGTCACCTGCATGTCCTCTCTCACCACATCCATAAACCTTCTCTTGGGCCTTTCTCTTTTCCTCTTACCTAGCAGATCTATTATTAGCATCCTTCTCCCAATATACTCAGCATCTTTCCTGTGCACATGTCCAAACCAGCACAATCTCGCCTCTCTGGCTTTGTCTCCTCACCATCCAACTTCAGCTGAGCCTCTAATGTCCTCATTTCTAATCCTGTCCATCCTCGTCATGTCTAATTCAAATCTTAGCATCTTTAACTCTGTCACCTCCAGCTCTGTCTCCTGCTTTCTGGTCAGTGTCACCGTCTCCAACCCATATAACATAGCTGGTCCCACTACCGTCCTGTAGACCTTCCCTTTCACTCTTACTGATATCCATCTGTCACAAATCACTCTTCTTCCCCCATTCCATCCTGCCAGCACTCTCTTCTTCACCTCTCTTTCACGATCCCCATTACTCTGTAGTGCTGATCCCAAGTATTTAAACTCATCCACCTTCGCCAACTCTACTCCCTGCATCCTCACCATTCCACTGACCCTCCCTCTCATTTACACACATGTCTTCTGTCTTGGTGGTCCTACTGACCTTCATTCCTCTCCTCTCTAGAGCATATCTCCACCTCTCCAGGGTCTCCTCAACCTGCTCCCTACTCTCTCTACAGATCTCAATGTCATCAGCAAACATCATAGTCCACGGGGACTCCTGTTAAATTCAGCAATAAAAAGAAAATGTATGCAACACCCATCTGTCCAAAAGTGCAGTGCAAACCCACACAATATCCAGGCCCTTTAATTTCAATAGGTACGTACCCCTAGTTCAGGGCGCTCTCCTGGGCTGCTGGGATAAACTCGCAAGCCTGAACTACATTAAACACGTCTAGCTTTGTTTTGTCGCGTTATGTTGTATTTTTCTACAAGACTGGCACTTCCAGTATATACAAGTATAAGTGGTTTCAAATTGGAGTTCATCTCCATAAACATCCTTGCAATATCTCTTCAATTTTTTCCTCATTTGAAAAAAAATTTTTCATACTTTTAATGAAAGCAATTGTTGTCAGTAAAAAAAAAGAGTTTTAAAATACTGCTTTCAAAAAAATCCCAATGCAAATCAAGAAACTTTACCTTCTACTAAATGTTTACACAGCTATAACAAAAGGAACCTGCAGAAACAGAGCAAAAGTCGTATTCTGAGCCAACAACAGAGGCACTTTATGATCCTTTCATCCCAAAACACCTGCACAACGCCTTAAATACGAGCTCACCGACCGCTTTATATGTTAGCAGCACAACAGAAGAGCAGCGGAAAACGAGCTTGTTGTACCATCAGGCTCTAGGTATTTGTTCAAGCATTGGGAACATTAAATGAAATCTATGCATTAGTGCTCAAAACCTCACCCAGGTGTGGTGAACCGGTCTAATCACTCAATAAAAGGCAAAGGCATGGGTAATAATTACAAAAAAAATAATAAGTTAAAAACCAGATGGTGCTGCAGTTGTTGGATGATATAAATAACAATTCTTAGCATGCAATCCACAGTTAAATGTGGCAACTACATACTGTAAATGTATGATAGCAGAAAAGCTAGAAACAAACTAGATGGCCTTTCTTCAAATATTTCCAAGAAAAGTGTCCTGTTTAGAACACCAGCCACATATTTGTTAACCTTCTTTAGCTAAGTGACAACTTCAGTGCGGCAATGCAGAATATACACTACACCCAGGGCCGGATTTTCCTATAGGCTAACTAGGCTTCAGCCTAGGGCCTCAAGATCAAGAGGGGCCTACATTCAAATTGTTAGCAATTTGAACAAACTTAAAAATGGGAGGTCAAAGGGCCTCATAAGTGGAATAGCCTAGGGCCTCTTTTCATCTAAATCCGGCCCTGACTACACCATACACTGTTCCACCCTTTCTCTGGATGCAGAATACCCAGAATTCACCCGCCGGTGGGCCTACCATATACTAAAGAGGTTGACGTTTCCAAGTAAGCCACGTCATTTGTCCTCCTATTACACAAATCACGTTTCATTTCAGTGACACATTAAGGCAAACTTTAATGTCTTGACACTCCTAACCAATTTTTTAACTCAAGACCTCTTTTTCAAACAATGAAAACACATGCCACACCCTTGAATTTATAATTATTTTTCCTTTGCCATTTCCTTTTTTTTTTTTTTTTCAGCAATGTTTTCAACCTGAAAAGCAAACAGAAACACAATAAACTAATATTTCATGACAGGATATATGATTTGTATAGAAAAATGAAATCTAAAAAAGGTAAACTTGGCAGATGGATGGAGCTTTATTTAACGGTTTTGTTAAGATGCCCCATAAAAGGTGCTATATACAATAAAACTGCTTAATTGAGTTTGCTTTACAAGTCTTTTAGTACTAGGGTGCTGTACCGTGTTAGCCATTATGAATGTAGAGAAAAGCCAAGGAAAATGACCCCTTTTATTGGCTAAATAAAAAGATTACAACATGCAAGCTTTCGAGGCAACTCAGGCCCCGTCTTCAGGCAAGAAGTGATCAGATGAAGAAGAAGGGGCCCGAGTTGCCTCGAAAGCTTGCATGTTGTAATCTTTTTAGTTAGCCAATAAAAGGGGTCATTTTCCTTGGCTTTTCTCTACAAGTCTTTTAAGAAAGTTACGTCACGGCTTCCAAGGTACTGTAGCCCCCTCTGCTTGACTGTGTGGCACACGGCCTGGGCTTGTACCTCCTCCAGACCGCGAGGGGGCGTCCGTCCTGGTTACGCTGGTGGCCTCGGGTAGTGGGCACGGAAGCCCAGCCCAGTAGGGGCCCATGGTCAACGCCAGGCGGCGCCCCACTTCCAGACCATCATCTGCCACATCCGGCCGAGGCAGGAGCCCTGCCAGGACACCCAGGAGGACCGGAGGAGGGCCTGTACCTCCACCAGACCACGAGGGGGTGTCCGCCCTGGTTATGTTGGTGGCCTCGGGTAAGGGGCATGGAAGCCCAGCCCTGTAGGGGCCCGTGGGCACCATCAGGCGGCACCCCGCTGCCTCAACAGCCCTGGAGCCCAGCACTTTCGCCACACCAGGAAGTGCTGGGGGGAAGACGACAGGGGACACCCGGAAAGCTTCCGGGTGCGCAACCGGCACTTCCGTCACACAAGGGCGTGTCTGCGGAGGAGTGCCAGGAAGCAGCTGGAGCCCATCCGGGTTCCCATAAAAGGGGCCGCCTCCCTCCAGTCATTGGCGAGAATCGGGAGGAAGGAAGACGGAGCTGGAGTGAGGACTGGAGGCGGCCAGGAGAGAAAGACAAAAGGACTGTGTGGCCTGGACTTTGGGGGATCGGTGCAGGAGGCACTGGGGTTGGTAGTATATAAAAAAGGGTGTGTGGTGAAACTATGTTGTCCGTCTGCCTGTGTCCAGGCCAGCGTTCACAACTGTCATTTATTGCTCGATGGGGTCAGAGCTTATTGCGGTTCAGAAGCATAGTACTTTTGTAAGTCTTTTCAATTCTGATCTCCATTTATATAAGATAGAAAAGAGGACTTAAAATGCATAAAGTATATGAAACATATACAGTATTCACCTTAGAAACGGTTAAATATTTCAGGGAATAAGAGCCATGCTTATATTATACACTGTGAGCCGCCATTAGATTATATGCAATAGAAAGGCCCCATCATTCATCCTGAAAACTGAAATAATGTAAATTAGTTAGCTTTTAACCTTATCACACTTCAGGGATGTTAAGCAAGCCCCAGTTTTGCAGGCCTGGGTCACTGAAAAGCATTAGATGTAGAGTCCTAATCTAAGTACTTCATGCCGGCAAATTCCACACTGCCAGCGGCTGGCCTTGTCTGTGTTTCCAGCAATTAGAACACATTTTTTCTTTAACAACATGATAACAAAATGGATATTGTATCTTCTTTTTCTGACCAAAAAAGGCTACAAGTACAACATAATTATCGTCTATGACATTAGGGGAAGAAAGGCCTTAGAAGAGATAAGGGTTGAAAGGCTATCAAGCTCCACGTAGAGTAATTCCAGGTGGAGGCTTCATGTTGTGCTGCGGGACTGCAACAAAAGCTTGAAACACTGGTAACAAGTGAGTGAGTGAAGTATGTCTGGTTTTATACTGTAGGAATGTACTCGTGTGATTTAGTTATTAGACGCACAACCACTGAAAAAAGACGTTTGAAATACACAAAAGAAAACTAAAGCAACAGAGTATACAGGACTTTAACTTCAACTGTCTTCCTCTCTGTCGTTGCACAAAAACTCTCCCAAAGCCGAGTCGAAGAGGACATTTAGTGGGATTGTACTGCTCTTGTTCCAGCGTTGTCCAGACTGCAGCCAGCACTGTTAATGCTAAGTAACACAAGATTTTATAGCACTTACACCTTGACGCACAAATCTTTCAATGCAAAGTACTCTTGTTCAGCTTCTCGACATGCTGGGATATCCAGTTCACCTCTTACCCAAATACCCTGGTGATGTTGTGGTGACAACACGTCCAGATGATGACCATGACTAGACTGCCCCGTCCTCTCTAACAGTCTCTACCTGCTTTGGGGTCTCCCAGCAGAGACATATCAGTCCAAGTGTGCTCAGCGGACTGTGTCTTGCACCAGGGAGCTTCCCTCACTAAATACCCCTCAATCAAGGGCCGGTTTCTATTGCCAAGATGTACGTAGCGCGTCTGCACTGAACCCCAATCCTTCGCCCTGTCAGTGGTGTTTCAATGTAGCAGCTTCATTAGCTCTTTTAAAGTGGAGTCCAGTTGGGCTGAATCACTCACCAAGCTACCCCATGCTTTCTGGTCAAACCCCACTACAAAGTTTGCTCCAGGAATGGATCCCAGTGTCTCAGTTTAAGGTACGATTTCATTAGAGTTATTTAGAACCAACAGGAGAGCCTCAGTCTAGAATTGCATTTTGTCTGGCTACTCCCTTTAGACAAATTTGTCATGGCTGACCCTATCGCAGCAAACGGTTAATAATATCTTATCTCTATGAGCCCCCTCACGTTCCTCTCCCACGTCGAAGTTACAATGCTAGGTACATCATAAAGAAACACGTACAGTGTGAGCGGAGCGCTAGACATTAATGATATCACGGTGGAGAAAGTTTAGAACATGTGACCAATCAAAATTACTGGAAGCCAATGAAAATCAATCGACTGCTTTGTCTTTGAAAGAAACTGAACCCTCAAGGCCAGGGGTGAGCAACATCGATATCAACAATGACACGATAAACCATACTGTGCATGTGGTGTACGGCAGGAGGGAGCAACGTCAGTCCTGGAGGGCCGCAGTCACTGCAGGTTTTCATTCAAGTCTACTACTTAATGAGGCGTCATTCATTATTCACTTATTGCTCAAGTGATGTTTTTCTGCTTCAATTTAGATTGTCTCGCTTGTTAAGATTTTAAACCCTTAATTGCTTATTTTAGTCTTAAATAGCTAAATCTGTTGTTATGAATCACAAATGACTAGCAATAAGATGCAAATGACAAAGGAATCGACAGTTCTCAATCTAGCTTACTTCCATGTACACCCGTGTGTACTCATCGTGAACTATCTGGTTTAATAAAATATTAGGAAAGAAACTGAATTGAAAACACTGAAGGGCCGACAGTTATTTGCCCGTTTTAGGATTCAAATCATTTGGATGATAGCAAAGGAAAAATTCTACGATGTAAGAATGACTTTGATGATATTGCAGAATTAAAATACTAAGCAGCTATGAAATCTGTTATTGGCAGGAGCGGGTTTCTAATTAAGCAGCTGGGTTGCTGCAGTCGCTGCGGCCCTCCAGGACAGACGTTGATCACCCCGGCTCTACACCACATGCACAGTGTGATTTACTGCAAAAAATCCTTGTGTCACTGTTGATAAAGCGCAGACGTTTACTATATAGTGTCAGTGTTTGCTCCGTTTTACATGGAGGTGGCGCACTGCTGTCGTTGTATATGCTGCCCTTCTGTGAAATCAGGTGCAAAAGGCAAGACTCTATGATTTCAGTCTACTGGTTTAACGAAGGGGTTTGACTTTCCCTTAAGTTCATCTGAACAAAAGTGACCCGTGCACAAGTAAACAGTTCACAAATTGTAAAATAATTGACCATAAGAGTCTCTTCCACAATTCCCTCCAACAAACCAATATCTGACCACATTGGCATCGAGCATCCAATTATCGCAGCTGCATTGGGTTTGGTAGGGACCTAACTGTTGGCGGGATGAGGGCCGTCGCAGGGCACACCCATACGCACACCATAACTCCCTTACGACAGGCCAGTTCAAAAGTGAAAATTAACCTAACATGCCAGATTGTGGAATGTAAAATGAAACCAGAATACCGTAAGAAGAACACAATAATGGAGTTGAGAATCTCATCCAGCATTTGGGAGCCGTACGACAGCACTGATAACCAACCCCTGCACCACTATCCAGCTTCATCCCAGAATGATATACTTAACTTTTTATGAACTGTTTCCGGCTGGTTGAACAATCACAGAGACTGGGCCTAGTTCGATGAAGTGTAATGTTGCAGGCATACATTAGTATAAACATTGAAACTGAAATACAGATGTTGGAACCACACAAGAACTGTGAGTAGCCCACACAAATAAAGTCTTGAATAAATATGTAAAAAAAAAAAAAAAAACTGTAAAGTTGTTCGATAAAGTTGTATTGTCAGCAAAAAAAAAAAACCCTGTAAGGTGACCCCTATGGAAGTCCAGCTCCGCTACGACTCCGGGGTTAGAAAACGGATGGATGGATAGTAAGAGTCTTTGTTATTTTGCCACTCCTGGTGTTTTTGGCCAATTGTCCTCTCAAGTCAATGGCAATGACATCAGAAAGGCAGGAGCAGTGACACTCACTGAGTGCACTGGGGAAGGTCCCTTTGATTCAACGCTAGGCACTTCAGTGTCTAAGACTGCACACCTTGCACTTTAAAGTGCTGGCTGGATCCGACGGAAGTGCAATTTTCAATGGAGAATCAGGCAGTTAACAGAAAGCACCTCTGCACAAGGGAGCACGATGGCACACACACACACACACACACGACTAGTGTCCTCCTACACCAGGCCAGTTTAAAGTTGGAAACTAACCTAACATGCATGGGTGTGAGATGGGAGAGATGGCACAGTTTGAAATGCACAGTTTATTGTCCTGCAGTTTTCACGTTGCCCTTCTCATACTCCACGTCTGTTATTTAATAAATTGTCAGTTTGATCACATTCTTAGTAACTAACATCTCCATGCAGTGCTGAGAGCTATTCTGTTTTGGGCAGTCCTCATCAAAAATGAACTAAAACTGAATCAAAGTTTAGAGACTGGAAACACTGGTATTAAACAGTGACCATTAAGTGGAAATGGATACTCAAGGCCGTTAAGAAGTTACAGATACAAAGAGATCACACCAGTACCAACTAATGAGAAATATTCTCAGTAAACTAAAAAAAAAAAATTTAAATTTTAAAATTGCTCTGAGGTGGCGTGGTGACTTGACTGCCACCTTGCACCACCAACGTGAATCCTGGCTGACGCACTCACTGTGGAGAAGCTGCACATCCTCGCCATGCCTCTTTTTCTTCTGTTCCACATCACACAGCAGGTCAAGTGGCACCTCTGAAGTGGCCTTGTGAGTGAATGTTCCCTGCCATCATGTCTGTGGTTCCTGCCTTGAAGCCAGTGCTGCCTGAATGGCATCCATAGACCGGATAGTCAGGTTTGAAAAGGAATGAACACTGCATTGCATTTCCACGGTTCAATAATCAATGCATCAGTAGCTCTTTAAAATATATACAGTATATATATATATATATATATATAATTATCCTAACCCCGCTTTGCTATTTTTATAGTACACTGGGAAGGCAGCTTATAACATAAGCAAATATCAAGGCAGAATAAAAACAAAATCTTCAAAAATATTCCTTACAGGCCAAAACATGCCTTATTTAACTCCCTACCATGCAGAAATGTGCCGACTGGGTTCTTTAAGACCGTGTGCGTTTTCCACATTATCGAAGGAACGCGCTGCGCTTCTTGTGACATTAAATCCTCATTGCATTTCTCTGTTAGGAGTTAACTGTTTTGAAGGTCACAGTTTTCTCTCATTGATCTTGCAATGTTTGTTAATTACATTGTCACTGATGTTGTGAGAGATAATTAAGCCACTATGTTTATATGCATAATTATGTGCACACTGGATCAGCATTTGAAAGACAGAAAAAAAAATAAGACTTCTAATTGTGAGTGCTACATAAATATGGCAATATATGTGTCCTACTTATCTGAAACGGCACAAAAGAAGTGACAGGCTCAGTGCCACAGGCTTCTCTGTGCCCTCTTAATTATTATAGTTTTGTTTGTTTGGTTTTTTTTCTTTGCTCTCCTATGAACATTTAATTTGAGCCACTGCACACTGCAGCCCCTCTCTGTTATACCACACCCTAGAAGACCAGCAGCTAGTTTGCAACATATAATATATTTACAGAAATTCTGTTTTTAACCATCAAAAAATATGATATGACTAATTAAAACCACAAAGAACACATTTGCCGGAAAAAAGCTCTTTTTTGTTGTTTTTTTTTTTTCTTCATTTTTTCTGAGAACTGCTGGCCCCACTTCCATGAGACTGGCCACAACTACTGCGTCTAATCGAGTGTGAAAAACAAACTTCAAAAAAAGATGCACCTATAAAGTACAAAACAGTAAACATATTCAGAAAATAAAAAAAACACACACACACACACACGCGTCTCCATCACAATGCTAGCCCGTCAGGCCTAAAGGTACGAAGACCATAAATGCATCAGCTGCTATCATTCTTATTCAGCTCTTTTTTTTTTCCCTCATTTTACAAATGCCTTTTGCAGAAACACTGATATGCATTTCTCTTACATCTTAATGAATGTTTTTTTATGAAAGAAAATCCAAATAGCTAATTTGCTTTGCTTGGCTCCAGAATGTATTACAAATATCTGTAAAACAGAAATTAAAGTATGCAGGACTGCTTGTTTCTTGGGCGATGTGGCCTTGTACCCGGCTTGTTTTTATTTTGGTTGCTTTCTGATAAACGTGCTCAGTTTCAATGCGAGCTTTAACTCTGATACTCATTTTCTCCGAGTTCAAACTGCTATTGTAAAAATGCCTCTTCAACCTGAGGGCTTGTTAATCCCTCTTTCAGACTGTTTTGCAGACAGTAAATGAATGTTTTTATTTTCTCTCCATCTCATCCTTTCCATCAATGTCTTTCTTTTTTTTTTTTTTTTTGTTTCTTCCTGCCCTCTCTGTGTGCCATGCTGCCTATTTTTTCCTCTTCCTGCTTCTCTCTGTCTGCATTGACTCCACTTGGCCGGTGTCTGTCTTCCACTACTGCTCCTTTCTTCTTCTTCTTCTTCTCTCCACGCCTCATCTCTGACCCCTGGCCACTCTCACTATTGACACACGTGTTTACAGAGTCTTTGGAAAAGAACTTTACTGTATGTTAAACCTTTGAAAATGTCGTATCTCTTCAAATAGAGAACATTTTCATAAGGTGAGCGAAGAGTTTTAACAGTTAATAAAATGCTGTGCCAGTCCTGGACATTAGCACTTGTGTTTGAATTACCAAGCAGTAACACACATTAACACAAGATCACTTTTCTACATGTATGGCAAATGCGATTAACATCTATGGCACTTTCTTTTAATTATTACCTGGTAAAATGAAGCAGGAAGAAAACAAAAATATTAAAAGTTACCACAATTAGTAAAATCAACAAGAACTGAAGTAAATGTTGGTTATCAGTTAGTAGAGACTCTTAGTAAATGTCCAGCACAACTAATTTCTGTTTTCTGAATTGTCGTTATGCTGTTCACTGCCTGATACGTTCACAATATTTTAAACAAGCGCGCTTCATAGAAAAGAAAAGTGAGCAACACATTACAATTGACAAGGTGTCATATCAGAAAACATCACACCGTGCACAGCAGGATGGAGTGTGAAATGACAACGTCAGAGTGATATGCGGGGCACCGTCATGGACTGACCGCACACGGAGCAAATCAGAGGCTTTGGATGCTGGGCTTCGATGGTGCAGTGCCATCTGCTCTTACAATGAACTAAGTTTAGTTTATGCTTGGATGGTTGGTAAAATCCAGTATTACACTACATCCTTCATTAAAGTAGCACTGGGGGTACGACAGATACGGCGAGTGAGTTTCGAGTGAAAATCTAAAAAATCGCCACACATCTGATAAGGGCTTCTAAGCAAAATGCAAACATTGCCAGAAATGCGGCATACGATTCCATTCATAGTGTGATGGGCTGTAGGTGAACAATCCAAAGTGTACCTCTACATGGCAGACAAAACTCGTCATCAGTACCAGCTGTCACAACATGATATCGCTTACCCCTTTTTCTGGGTTAATTCCCTCGATATATACTCTTCGTCTAGCTATGTAAAGTTTTTTTTATTTTTTTATTATTTTTGTAAATTTGCCATTTGCTGCTGATGTAGTGTTTGAGCACATGCTCTTAACAATGACTACTTCTCTCTTTCACTCAAGTTAACTGTGACATGGAACAAGGACTTTTAAAACTATAGTTAAGTAGACCTGCTTCAGTCACGTTATCAGGAACGAGCTGCTAGGTATTATCGATCAGTCTGAATGTTTTTTTATGTTACTTTTCATGTTTTGAAGTTATTTCTGCTACCTTCTCTTATCCTTGGTTATTTGTGTTGTGTCCCTTTAAATGTGCCTTCATTCCCTGTGTTTTGTGGGTGGAGCCTCGGGAGGCGGGGCCACCCTGATGTCACAACTGCTGGGCCCTCCTTCTGGCTATTTAGTCCATTCTCAAGAGAGACACAGCAGTCAAGTATTGTAATTGTTTGGAGCATTATGGAAATATTAAATATATTAATATATATATATATATATATATTTTTTTTCTTTAAAGTTTTTGCTTTTCTCAATTCTTTTTCTGCTCTGTTATTTGATTTCTCTTTTGGCTTCAGTTTTGGGAATTGGGTGCTTAGGACTGCATTTAGACAACTCCTTTTGTGTCTTTTATTTTTTTGATATTTTATAATAAATCATCTGTTTAAAAAGATCACATGTTGCTCTTTTTCTGCACAAGTGAAAATGTATGGTCGCCCTCCTCCTTTTGGCCAGATTTAAGTTTATTTTTTGAGGCTGCAGTACTAGGGTGTTGTACCGTATTAGCCATTATGAATGTAGTGAAAAGTCAAGCAAAATGACCCCTTTTATTGGCTAACTAAAAAGATTACAACATGCAGGCTTTTGAGGCAACTCCGGCCCCTTCTTCAGGCAAGATGTAATCAGATGAAGAAGAAGGGGCCTGAGTTGCCTCAAAAGCCTGCATGCTGTAATCTTTTTAGTTAGCCAATAAAAGGGGTCATTTTGCTTGACTTTTCACTTTTTTGAGGCTGAAATCCCTTTTGGGTCTGCAAAGCCTGAGAGCTTGGATTAGACCCCACTGGAGGTCTGGCCTGGCCAGTAAAGCCTTTTGTGGAGCATATGGAGGTCTTACAGTTTGCAGGCAGTTTTAAGTATCCTGTGGGTAGTAAAGGGCTTTGTATCTTTTAAAATCGGTTGGTATCCCAGGTACATTTTTAGGGGGGCTCTATTATGTTAGAAGCTGATTGTTGATTTATTTTGGATCCAATGCATGAATTCTCTTCCTCTTCTGTTCCCTCTTAATAGTGTATGGTGTAGTAAATACATTTAAATATTCATCGGCAGAGCAGACCCTTCTCAGATTCACCCCCTAACAGTTGTGTGACACTATTTCAATTGAGGTATTTTCACTTAGTAGCTGCTTTAGCCCTTTTTCTTATTACTGTGTTATCAACATTTAATTTGCTCAATTTAGCATCACAGGCTTTCTCGTAATGGTAACAAGCCAAAGATTATTCTTGTCCAAAAATCATTCTTAAAAGGAAATGTCACCCTAAACAAATGAGCATTTAGGAAACAAGGTACTGTTAGCAGTTTAGGCTAGGATGCTGCCACCAAAAGCTGGATGACCCCATGATTAGACACTTCCCAGCGTTAAGATGCTGCCTAAATATATTAACTAGTGAATTAAATGTGGTCTGACAGACTGGCCAGGCTTCTTGGTGACCTTAAAAAACAAGAATAAGGAACACAATAAAGCCCACTTCATGGTGGTTCTTTCAAGGGACAGACTGAACTGCTTTCTCGAAGGGCTGCAACTCGATTTGTTTTTACTCTCTTGATGTCTTCTGAACTTTGAATGGCAGTTGCACGGGAAACGGGATATACACAGATGAGCAAGCCATGTTTTCTTAAAAAAAAAAATCATGAAAAAAAAAATATAACACAATAAGGGGAAATGGCTTCTCAAAGCACAAGACAATTAAATACTGCCTTTGAGTGCATTACCACGCAAGGAGCCACGTGAAAGACAAAAGGTTGCGGACCACAGCCCAGGCTGCACGAGAGGCACCTAATACACAGATGTTATTAAGTAGATCATTAATAATGGTCGTGTTTACCCCATGAAGTAAACAAAGAACCGCTCAATGACAGCAGTGAATATCCTGTCAACATAACAGTAACTACTACTTAAAAACCTGAGAACGTTTACAGTTGAGAGGAGGCCTTTATGGGGTACCTTGACCAACTACTGCTCCTACCCTAAAAACTTGACAGTCGATACCACTCACCTGGAGAAGAAAATGGTAACGGTCTCGTTGTGGGCTCACTGGAAGAATTGTAGCTGTCCTCCTTTTGAGCAGGCCCCTCGGAGTCCCTGTCATCATGGTAACTGCCATCCTGTGAGCCCTGACCCTCTTCCGGGTCCTCCTCATTGTCCTCATCATCGCTACAACCTTTGGGTTGTACCATGTAAACTCCTTCTGGAGGCCCTTCATCAGCAGTTCCACTCTTTTTGCTCTTCTTCACCTGTTGCTCGAAGGCGTGATCCTCAGAGTACTCCCCGTTTACCCATTTTTCAATGGCCTCCCTTCGACGCTTATCCTCTTCTCTGTCCTGCACATGGCTAAGCCCATCTGGAAAGTCAGACTCAGGTTTCTCAAGATCTTCAAAGAGCAGGGCCTCCCTCTCGGTGCTCTCTTGCAGGAGGACATCCCCCTCTGCCTGCTGGGAGGCACAGTCATTCACTACTTGCCGGCTTAGCTTGGCACAAATTGCATTTAGCTTTAGGCCACCTTTCCTCTTAGCAGCCATCTTGGATTTACCTGAGGTCGTTTCAGTGCATAAAGTTCTTTCAGCTTTAAGAGAAGAGAAAAGAAGAAATTATATTAGATTTCTGAATTAAAACCTATTAACAACAACTGCCCTCACTAAATCAAAGGTTTAGAAAACATACATGGCATCATAATGTTCATTTATTTACCAAATAAGTTATCTTAAGAGCATGCTTATGCAATCAGTACCAACTGTGTACCCATAATATCAGCCCATTAAATCACTGAAATTACACTGGGCTCTCACCGAGGTGCTGACGTACACTCTGTACACATTTTATGAAAATCAGCGTCACGTGTTGACAAAACGTATCCATTGACTGAATTGTCTTTTAACAGCCAGTATTGGTCAGACAGGCCTATCCACTAAAATCATTCCAGGAATGTAATTTGACAAACCAGAAGGAAATGAGCCTCTCACTGACACGCCGATAGAACTGATGGTAATTTGATGATTACCCAAGGAAAAAAAAAAAAAATGACAGCGAAACAGTCTTTTTGTGTAAAGCACAGTAGAAAACGGAGTTTTTGGATTTGAGTTTGGCCCCCAAGAATGTTCTAAGGAAACCGCTCTGACATGATATAATCCTTTACATGACACAAGAATGAAAACAAAGTGAAATGTTATAGTCTCTTTATAGAGAGCGGCTGAAATAGTGCCAGTGAAGCGGCTTCTGCGCTACAGTAGTGGCAGGCAGGTTAGTCTCTTTTGAAAGAGTTCTCACTCACTCTTCTAAATATAGGAGACGGAGGGAACCCCACTCACGAGCAGCACATCTTCACCGACTGTCAGGTGCAGGCTTCACTCGATGATTTACACTTTCGTTTTGACACAGCCTATGTGTGTGTGTGTGTGTGTGAGGGATTCAGTGTTATTCATGGTTCATTTCAGCACAGGTTTATCTGCTATATTCGTGCTCCATTTCATTTTTTTACTTTTATATTTTTCGTACACATGCGTAAGGGTTTGTATGTTTCCATGCCAGTGTGTGCTTGTGTGATATCAACCAGAAGCCGTATCGAACACTAGCATTCACTTTTTTTCAAATCTGTCATAATCTAAGCTCGGATGGTCCTTGTAGTTCCATGAACGGATGTTTATTAAGCCGTCTAGAGGCAGAAGGAGGTCTCAGGTCTTCGAACCTGAAAACTGAAAGGACAGTTCTAAGGTACAGACAAAAGTGGGAAATCCCAACACCAAGTTCTCTTTCGAGCCGAAAGATAATCCTACGAAGTCAGATCCTTTGCCTTGCATGGTGAATGAATGATTCCACAGCAGTTCAATTTCAGACAGCGACTCTATTGCTTCCACAACGATGACACTTTCGAGTTTCTGCCTTGTTACCCTGAGATGCCTGTACTATCGTCTGAACAGAACACTACTTCCTAGCAATCCCGACGTGTGGCCCAGAAGCTGCATGCCCTGTGATACTGACGCAGTTGCTTGCTCTTCCAGCTTTCTAAATTAAAGAAAGCCATGTCTAGGTTATGTACTATTTACTATCGTCCAACTTGTTTTGGGTAAGGTGTTGACTATGAAGCCCTCTATGAAATAAAGGTTACATGTGCCGCTTTAAGGGCACAGCGATCTCTTTTGATTGGTAAAGCTCATTTCAAAGGTTCTGGTGCCTACTTGCTCCAAACGAAAACATGAAAGTAGCAGAATTTACTAGTGCCAGGGATCTCTTCTAATGAAAAGAAAGTCAAAATGAGTTTGGAAGGGGGCACCTGTAGGGGTAGGGGTGCCTTTGTGCTGGAGTTGATATTTCTACTTTATGCCCGCTGCCTTCGGTCCTTACGTGGATATCTCGTACCTTTCATGGCACCCTTGCATTTTGTTGTTAATTGCCCATTACAGCAGAGCTCCTATATTTACTTGGATAATTTCCTTTAAAAACAATGCGGAACTCTCTTGAGTACCATACACAAAAAACTCTAGGACAGCGTGCTGCTCTGTTTAACAATTGGCTGCTGCAGGGTTAAAAGGCGACTATCTAGAGGACAGTGATGTGGAGAAAAAAATAAAATCAACTGGAAAATCTATTAGGAAGTGGAAGGCATAAATTTCAGACCGTGGACTTTTTAAAAAAAAAACCTCTGAAGGAAGATTGAGGTCATTTGGGCGTAACAGCAAAGATCATGTTTTTGCTGTTTACAGCTCTCTGTATTTCAGATTTTAACTACTGATTTCCTTTTCATGGCAATCTAGGCTTCCTTGTAGGAAATGACCCCAAAGATACTGCTTGTCTTCCCATTATTGACTGTTTGCATTGGTTTTCACTAGCAGACGAGACAATGACCAGCATGTTGCTTCAGATTGTGTTCACACACGCACACACACACACGCACACACACACACGGACAAACTAAAAGGACCTGAAGCTTATCATTTTGAATTTCTTTAAGCCACTCATTTTGTTAAGTTTTCAGATCAGCTTCCTCTTCTCAAGTACAACCCAATATTACTAAATACTAATTACTCGTCCTAAAGTCTTTTAGTAATGTTTGTCACCAGATAAAAGGTAACGTGATGATCAAGCCCACTGTATACCCGTATGCATCCAAAGAGGTTGAACCAAATATTACTACAAAGCAACTGGTTTACTAATATAAGGACCAACCTCTATGACTTCACGACACAACCTCAACCTTTGTAACATGTACTGACCGAGCACTGCACATATCCTCGTGGTGAAGAGCAGATACTGAAATGAGCACTGAGCTGCTATATTAACATGCCATGCATCATTTACAGCCACTACTTTGGTCTGATGTGTAGTTTCAGCCTGTTGCACCCATTTTAGTGCCCAATGCCAACTGCTACTTTACACAGTTGCCAGTGCACACTTCAGTGAAAGCATTATATGAAAATCAGACGGGATAAGCATGACCCTGGTGTGACACCTCTGGAGAGAACCCTCCTTACTCTTTAAGCATTCTCCACTTGAGGGAATCTAAATGAAAGAATACGACTTATCACTGTTTAAATGGTCAAAGATTTCCAGCAGACCACCGTACAAACTCAAGAGAATGAGAGAAAAGTGCACAAGACAGAGAGAGAGTGAGCCATATCAATGCTTTTAGAATTTGAATGGGAAACCCAAGTTTAGACATTCACGATATGTTGGCATGCATTTTCATAAAGCGTGGAGATTACACAGTGACATTTCAAAGCAGTATGGGGATGCAGGAATGTGTAAAAATAGCATCTGCAACAATACCAGTATAGAAGTCAAATTCTTTTCCACTGTATTCTGTAGTGATATTACCTTTTAAGCACTGACTACATAGTTAACTGATCTTAAAAGACACAGAAGAGTACATCGCATAATTAGCTAACCAGCCTCACCACTGTGTGCCCCTACTGCCCTCACCCTCCTACCCAAATATAATACAAACACGTGCGCACACGTAGGAGCTATTACTACACTACAGAAACAGACTCCTTTTCTTTACTTCCCAATCAGCCTTTGCAAGTGATTCAGCATGAAGCCATACTAGGAAAGTTTCGTAACAAATCTTCTGCATGGTTCACAGTTAATTGTCGATGTTTTTAAAAAGCCAAATATAAGACAAAGCAAATATGCCCCACTACACACTTAAGAATTCTGACTTGCTTTATAAAACCAAACTGACTGACCAAGTAGGTTATATAGCGCCCTGATCTGTGCCGTACAAGTCACAGGAGGTTCTGCTCGAACGTTATAATGCACTGGTGAGGCCTCATCTGGAGTACTGAGTGCAGTTTGGCCTCCAAGCTACAAAAAGGACAAAGCAGTGCTAGAAAAGGACCAGAGAAGAGCAACTAGGCTGATGAGAAGATGGAAAGAGAATTAGTGCAGTGGATCGAGATGGTGACTTTAAAATGAGTTCATCAAGAACACGGGGATACAGTTGGAAACTTGTTAAGGGTAAATTTCACACAAAATTTAAGAAGTTCTTCTTCTTCACACAGAGAAACACAGACGCATGGAATAAGCGACTATGTAGTGTGGTAGACAGTAGAAATTTAGGGACCTTCAGAACTCGACTTGATGTTATTTTAGAAGAATTAGGGTGGACAGGACTGGCGAGCTTAGTTGGGCTGAATGGCCTGTTCTCGTCTCGATTTGTTCTGATTTTTTTCAAACTATGCTCTGGTGTATCAAACTTTAAATAAAACAAGAATAACTTCAGTAAAGTAAACATGTATACTTATAGATAGATAGATAGATAGATAGACAGATAGATAGATAGATAATGAAATGCGATATATGATAGATATAAAAGGCACTATATAATGCATAGATAGATAGATTAGATAGATAGATAGATAGATACAGTGCATCCGGAAAGTATTCACAGCACATCACTTTTTTCATATTATGTTATGTTACAGCCTTATTCCAAAAAGGATTAAAATCATTTTTTCCTCAGAATTCTACACACAACACCCCATAATGACAACGTGAAAAAGTTTACTTGAGGTTTTTGCAAATTTATTAAAAATAAAAAAACTGAGAAATCACATGTACATAAGTATTCACAGCCTTTGCTCAATACTTTGTTGGCAGCAATTACAGCCTCAAGTCTTTTTGAATATGATGCCACAAGCTTGGCACACCTATCCTTGGCCAGTTTTGCCCATTCCTCTTTGCAGCACCTCTCAAGCTCCATCAGGTTGGATGGGAAGCATCGGTGCACAGCCATTTTAAGATCTCTCCAGAGATGTTCAATCGGATTCAAGTCTGGGCTCTGGCTGGGCCACTCAAGGACATTCACAGAGTTGTCCTGAAGCCACTCCTTTGATATCTTGGCTGTGTGCTTAGGGTCGTTGTCCTGCTGATTGATGAACTGACGCCCCAGTCTGAGGTCAAGAGCGCTCTGGAGTAGGTTTTCATCCAGGATGTCTCTGTACATTGCTGCAGTCATCTTTCCATTTATCCTGACTAGTCTCCCAGTTCCTGCCGCTGAAAAACATTCCGCATAGCATGATGCTGCCACCACCATGCTTCACTGTAGGGATGGTATTGGCCTGGTGATGAGCGGTGCCTGGTTTCCTCCAAACGTGACGCCTGGCATTCACACCAAAAGTTCAATCTTTGTCTCATCAGACTAGAGAATTTTGTTTCTCATGGTCAGAGAGTACTTCAGGTGCCTTTTGGCAAACTCCAGACGGGCTGCCATGTGTCTTTTACTAAGGAGTGGCTTCCGTCTGGCCACTCTGCCATACAGGCCTGATTGGTGGATTGCTGCAGAGATGGTTGTCCTTCTGGAAGGTTCTCCTCTCTCCACAGAGGACCTCTGGAGCTCTGACAGAGTGACCATCGGGTTCTTGGTCACCTCCTGACTAAGGCCCTTCTCCCCCGATTGCTCAGTTTAGATGGCTGGCCAGCTCTAGGAAGAGTCCTGGTGGTTTCAAACTTCTTCCACTTACGGATGATGGATGCCACTGTGCTCATTGGGACCTTCAAAGCAGCAGAAATTTTTCTGTAACCTTCCAGATTTGTGCCTCGAGACAATCCTGTCTCGGAGGTCTACAGACAATTCCTTTGACTTCATGCTTGGTTTGTGCTCTGACATGAACTGTCAACTGTGGGACCTTATATAGACAGGTGTGTGCCTTTCCAAATCACGTCCAATCAACTGTATTTACCACAGGTGGACTCCAATTAAGCTGCAGAAACATCTCAAGGATGATCAGGGGAAACAGGATGCACCTGAGCTCAATTTGGAGCTTCATGGCAAAGGCTGTGAATACTTATGTGCATGTGCTTTCTCAGTTTCTTTATTTTTAATAAATTTGCAAAAATCTCAAGTAAACTTTTTTCACATTATCATTATGGGGTGTTGTGTGTAGATTTCTGAGGAAAAAATGAATTTAATCCATTTTGGAATAAGGCTTTAACATAACAACATGTGGAAAAAGTGATGCGCTGTGAATACTTTCCGGATGCACTGCAGATAGATAATGATAGATAGATAGATAGATAGATAGATAGATAGATAGATAGATGGTTGTCTTCAAGTGACTGGTACACATGGCTGTGCCTGCTTATAACAAGATGGGATGGGTAGGAGCAGACATAGACAAGACAACAGATGGGGCCTCTGCATGCAAACCCGCTAGTTCACTGTTTGTAAATTGTGATAAAACTAATCAGGGGAGAACCCCTTCCTTTGTATTTTTTTCTTCAGTCTTCGTCATTTCGACATGCCTCATTAGTACACTCTTTAATCCTAACACTTGATCAGATTTATGGGACCCATTTGAATTTTGCTCAAGGCTCTGTCCAATCACAGGCACTATTTAATTACCACAGTGCAGGTCTGACATGATGGCTGTATGTGGACCAATTTGAATGCTTGGCATATTACATAAAATGGGCCCTGTGGTTCTGAAGAGCTGATAGGTTTAGAATCATGAGGGATGCTGATGATGTTAAAGGGCAAACAATACAAGTGAAAATAAATAAATCATTTAAAACAGAGGCATATGACATGCACTAGAGGTTAAAAAAGCTTTTTAGTTAATTAATAAGAAAAAGACAGTGAAAAATCAAGACAGTTTCTTAATGTAGCTCTTGTCAAGCCCCTGTCATTTTTGTCCAGTAAACCACAACTTGAGATTCAGCCCTCCTATCAAAGGTGTCTCTTCTAATTTAACTCTGACTGACTGACTGCCATTTCAAAAACTTTTGCTTAATTCTGTCCTCAGTGAGCAGCACAGAGTGTCTGAGTGTCTCACAAGGGAAGTTTTATTGTAATTTCCAGTATTCAGGTATGTTTCCAATAGCACCTGTACATCTGCCCCCACTCCAGGCCAGTGCAGTAAGGCTCAATGTCACCCAGCCACCTTACACCTAGCCCTGTCTCATTTTTCTCCCTCTTTCATTACACAAGAATAACAATAAGCAGGTCTCTGACCCTGTCGTGAGATTTACGGTATTTTTAAACAGTCTATGCTGATGCCAAAATTTCCATTTTCTGCATGCATATTTAATTGAGATTTGTCCCAGTGGTGCGGAAATGATTTGTTTTTTGCTCTCTGTTCACTTGACTCCTCTTCGGAGTCAGTAACCCTGATTAAGACGTTCGCGTTAATTTCCCAGTGCACACCTTTTTTTTTTTTTTGTGCATTAATGGTTCTGATCGTCTAATTAAAACTTCTCGGCTTCACTGCTGATCACTGCTCGTTGTGCGTCTGACCTGAAGTTTTAATTGCCGCGTCAGAAGCGATAAAAATTTCTGGGTTCTGATAATTAAAAACAATGCCATTTGTATCTACTTTTAAAAAGAGTAGAGAATTACAAAGTTTCAGTTAGCTGCTCCCGGTTTTATATAACCTGGCAAAGGATGCATGGCGTCATGTTGACAGGCAGAGGAGCTGGTCTGGAAATAAAGACAGGCTGACTGTTCTGCTTGTCAGGCTGACTTTGATAGGAGGAGGATGACAACCACAGATCAGGCCAATTATTCACCTCTCAATTAGTATTATTCTTCTTAATATCCAATTTTTTTTCCCCCAGTATACATATGTATTTTCATAAAACTCATTGTAATATCAAGCAAAGCGGTGGATTATGGGGAAGAACAGCACAACAGTAAAAAAAAAAAAATCGTCAGAATGGACCCTTGTCAGGAAGCCTTTACCAACTCTAAAATGCTTTAAACTCTTCACAGGCGGACATTCCCACTTGACAGGTTATTGTCTTTCAAATTTAAAAGGCAAAGCTGCCCTCCGTGCCTTCGCTTCCACTTGAGCTCTTTTTCTGAGACTGAAAAGCATTTCAATGAAGTGATATACAATATATCGCATTATACTAACAGCATTATAATGCATTCAAGGTCAGAAGTTTTTTGTCCCATTTTCATCCTTTAACGCTAATCTAACAACCTTTAAATGCACAGTTTCCTGCAAGAATTAACATGGAAATATCTTAGCAAAGAGAATGAAAGCAGGATGTGTTTAATAAGAAATAACTTGTCTTCAAACAACAATACATACAAGAACAATATACACATGTAAATGTATAGCATCACACAATGAAGAGCATGACTGAAATAGCAGAGCTCTTATTAATTAATCTTAGCGAGGTGCACACTTGTTGGATTGTCCTCATTTTTAATAATAAGTTTGAACGTTTTTCTGGCATAATGTCGTGGCACTTGGTATAATGTAGAGTGAACAAACTGTCACCCGGGTCTTGCCTAACTTCAGACATTTCTGTTATTCTGCTGTAAGCGTCATTGAGGATAAGAGAGGCTGGGACAAAAGTATCTTAACTCAAAATAAACTTTCACTGTTGTTTAAAAACACTACATCCGTTAACTTTAGATGGTTTATAAAAACAAGTATGAATTTTAAGGAAGAAAGCAAGTGTACTGAGCTGAGTACAGTAGTAGCTTGAGATACGAGTGCCCCAACGTACGAGTTTTTTGAGATACGAGCCGTCACGAAGTTGATTTTTTGCCTTGAGTTACAAGCCGAAATTTGAAATACGAGCCATCAAAGAGCTTGCCGCCCCACATTCAGAGGAACTGACGACGGAGGAGATGACTGAACAACAGACGCGGCAACAAACGCATGCAGGAGATCGGTATCGCGGAGAAGGCAGCGGCGGTTACCTCATAAAGTGAGACAAAGGAAGTGTTTGCAATTTGGGAAAAAAGTTTCGAATTTTAAAGAAAAGAAACACTCTGAAAAAATTACAACGGATCGCGCAGCGGCGCTATTTAATGATACTTGCCTAACGCTTGAGTTTATTTAAAAGATAACCCTGAAAAAAAATTGCAACCGATAGTGCAGCCGTGCTATTTAATGACACTTGCCTAACGCTTGACTTTATTGAAAAGAAACTTCCTGAAAAAGTTACAACTGATCGCGCAGCAGCTGTATTTAATGGCGCTTGCCTGACGCATTTTAGAAACATTCTGAAAGAGAGGATGAAACAGACCTCATTGGACAGGTTTTTATCGAAAACCCCTGCAGATGAAAGTGAGGAAGGTGCGCGAAAGGGCAAAATCAGTGAATAACATTCAGTTATTCAGTTCAGCCTTTCTCCACCACCTCCGTCAGCATCTTCAACTCGTCTGATCTCCAAGGTAAATGCTGTACATTATACTGTACTGTACTTAATAAAACCAGTTTATTGCAGTACATTCTATTGTATTGTGTTTTTATGCAATATTCATTATTTATAAGTACATTTTTCTTATTTAAAACATGTAACAAAAATTGCAGTGTTTTTTGGGGGTCCGCAACGGATTAATGGCATTTCAATTCATTCAATGGGGAAAATTGATTTGAGATAAGAGCATTTTGACTTACGAGCTCGGTCACGGAACGAATTAAACTCGTATCTCAAGGTATCACTGTATATGTATTATAAACAGCATATTGGCGTCATACCAACTTTTTAATGCCCAATTATTACCCCTCCCGCCTTCACCGTTTCCAACCAAAATATAAAAGTGCGGAAACATTTTGAACGTCCCCCTTATTAAGCAAAAACGAGCTTGTAAGTTAAACTGCCACCAACAAAACTGCAAAGTGTGTGAAAGGTTAGAAGAACTACTAGAAATAAGAATGACGGAAATTAGAAACCGACTGTTATTTGCAGAGGACTAATAAACCAAACATTACATGTGTATGCAGTTCATAGCTCATCGCCAAAGCATATCATAGCTTTAACCCGCTTCTTTTGACACCCACTGCACGCCCAGCCTACCTGGACAGGGGTCTCTCTTTGAACTGCCTTTCCCGAGGTTTCTTCCATTTTTCCCTACAAGGTTTTTTGGGAGTTTCTCCTTGTCTTCTCAGTAAAGTAAAGGCTGGGGGATGTCAAGAGGCAGGGTCTGTTAAAGCCCACTGCGGCACTTCCTGTGTGATTTTGGGCTATACAAAAATAAATTGTATTGTATTGTATTGTATTGTATTGTATCGCTTCTGTGACTACCATGCATGTTGAAAATAATCCAGATAATCCAGTGCCTATACTAGAAGAATACAATTTAGAATTTAGATTTTGTATTCTTTCCTGCAGTTTGTCAAAGGTAGCAACATGCAGCACCACACTCAAGCTACAGTACATCGAAATTTTATTAGGCAGCGGATCATAAATGTTGTCAAAACAAAAAAAAAATCCAAGAAAAGAAGAATCTATCTAAACTTTGTAATTAGCCTTTGTTTGTTTGGTTTGTATTTTGCATCACAGTTCTTTAACAGAGAAACAATTGACTACAAATAGGTAACACTTTTTAACAAGCTGCTGTAAATAAAAGCTTCCAAAAGACCCTCAAAAAATCTATTTTTTTTTATTAATACAGCAGGCGTCTGCTCAGTCGCTTACTTGCTCTTTTTATCAATAAAGCACTTATTGCCTTTTAGTCTGGAGTATGACCTTGGGTGTTGTGTGCTGTCTTCTGATGACCTTGGGAAGCCCCAGCAGAGATTTTAAAACAATATCCTTACTAGAGCTGGCAAGGCCCAAAACAGCACAATGAGGGAACGAGAGAAAAGAAAAAAAAGAAAGAAAGAAGAAGACAGTAATAAAACAGGACAAAAATGCGATGGTTTAAGTTAAACATAAACAGCTGAGCGCCTGCAAGGCCAGCATTCTCCTCGACTTGATGCCCTTTAGCCATTCGCTTTTTTTTTTCTTTTTTTTTTTTAATAAGAGATATTTAAGTTACAACTTGGGTTCTTACTAGGATGTTATATTTAACCTTAATGGAATAACATTTCAAATTAGGACATCTGTTGTTGAGGGACAGTAAATAAAAGATTGACTTATATATATATATATATATATATAGCAACTTCAAAATAAAGAACTGCGGTGGGTTGGCACCCTGCCCAGGATTGGTTCCTGCCTTGTGCCCTGTGTTGGCTGGGATTGGCTCCAGCAGACCCCCGTGACCCTGTGTTTGGCTTCAGCGGGTTGGATAATAGATGGATGGATGGAAAATAAAGAATATCATAGAAACAGAGTTCTCCGCATGGAGGCTTTTTAATATCTTCTCTAACATTTCACCTTCCTCAATTCTTTGATACCCCAGACGATGAAGGCCACCGAATACTTCAGCTTCCACCTACAATGGAGGATTTAATGGCCGCTGCCAATCCAGAGGCCTACTCTGTAACTCGTTTTTCAGATACACTGAGAGAATCTAATGGGTTCCCCAAGAGCATTCAGAAGATTACTCAACACAGCTTCTAATACAAGGCTAGCTGTTCTGTTTTGTATTTCTTCAATACCGAGATCTGTGGTGACGCGCCACTTGGTCCAGGGATGCTTGCTGCCAGTTGACACCACGGCCCTGAATTGGAAATAGCAGGTACACAAAATGGATGGATAGAATAACACTGAGATGCACATCAAGGGCCCAGAATGTGTATTTGTACAGTATGGTTACGTTTCATTTAACGCGCTGTCACATTATATGTTGTGGCGAGTGGCTTGGGGTGGGACGCCCAGGAGGACCAGAGGAGGGCTTACACCTCCTCCAGACCATGAGAGGGTGACCGCCCTGGTGGCTTTGGGGACCATGGGAACTGAGCTTGGAAGCTCAACCCTACAGGGGCCTGTGGTCACTGCCAGGGGGCACCCCAATGCCTGAGGAGCCCTGGCCCTCAGCACTTCTGCCACACCTGGAAGTCTTGGGGGGGGCGGGAGGGGAGAAGACCAGGGAAACCACACTGGGGAGTGCCGGCAGACGATTATCGGGAGGCACCTGGAGCATGTCCGGGTAGGGATAAAAAGGGCCGCCTCCCTCCATTTGATGGCTGGAGTCGGGAGGAGAGGAGAAGAGGCGGCCTGAAGAGAGTGAGGCATTGTGTGAGGGGCCTGGACTTCTAAATATTAGAATAATGTATAATAAACGTGTGTGGGTTGAACCATCGCTGTCCACCTGTCTGTGTCCAGGCCGTCATCCACAATCCCTTCAAGATGAAGGGCACACATTCCACTACTTTTAATGTAAAACTGAAGTCAAATTTAAAAGAATCGTCCTCTGCTGTTCAGAGCTGACAAAGTTAAACGTATCAGGGTACAGAACGATATCCTCCACAAATGTAAAAGGATGTGTCAGCTTGGAGCAACAGGACTGCAAAGTAAAGATATGCTTCCCTGAATTCTGCCATTTTTATTTGATTTGTTTTTAACTGGGTTTTTTTCACAGTGAAGCACCTGTGGATGCATTCAATGCAAACGCACATTTGTTTACTGGTTTGTTTGAAACGTTGTTGTTGTTTGTTTTTTTTTTAAATAAGTTTCTTTTTCCATTTGCCTTGAGGTGAAGCATGGGGCACAAGTCATGTCGTGTATGTAGGAAGGGGCTGTGCTTGTTAGTCACTGAGAGAATACCCTTCTCCGAGGCATCTTCATCATATTACACGAGAATGAGAAACAATTACACCTACCTGTTGATGTATTAGTTAATAAAAGGGTTTATTTAAAAGGCATACTGTACTCTGAACACAAAGTCAGCATACAAACTAAGGGATCACAGTCACCCTGACGGCTGTAGTCTGATCCAAAAATCTGTTTTGGGAATTAGTGCATTCTACTCTGTGCATTATGGTGCTCCGATGTCAAACAATCTCTTCGAGTCTACCTGAAACCATTCTGTAATTACTGGCTTAGCCTCTCTGTGGCCAGATGTTCCAGTGACAAGGTCAAAGGTCAGGAAAAATACAGTTTGCATTTTTCTATTGCATTCATTGTGATTAATAAACAGACAACTGAGTATAACAAAGCATGACACCATAGCCTCCTAGCTCCTGGGTGATAAACTGGTTAGGGACATTCTCTTGTAGAGTATACACACGCACTGGCCACTTTATTAGTTATGTATGTTAGCGTAAGTATATAATCAGCCAATCACACAGCAGTGGCTAAATGCATTTAGGTATGTAGACAGGACAAACTGCTGAAGTTCAAACCAAGGATCAGAATGGGGACGAAAAGAGATTTAAGTGACTTTGAAAGTGGCATGGTTGTTGGTGCCAGACGGGCTGGTCTGAGTATTTCAGAAACTGCTCATCTACAACCTCTGTTGCAACTGAGGTATGCAGAGGAACATCTCTGAACTGCGCACAACATATCGAACCTTGAAGCAAATGGGCAACAGCAGCAGGAGACCACACCGGGTGTCACTCCCGTCACGTAAGAACAGGCAACTGAGGCTACAATTCACATGGGCTCACCAAAATTGAACAATAGAAGATCACCTGGTTTAATGAGTCTCGGTTTCTGCTGTGACATTTGGATGGTCAGAATTTCGCATCAACATGGATCCAGCCTGCCTTGTATCAACAGTTCAGGCTGGTGGTGATGGAGGAATGGTGTGAGGGATGTTTTCTTGACACACTTTGGGCCCCTTAGTACCTTTCGAGTATCGTTTAAATGCCACAGCCTACCCGAGTATTGTTGTTGACCATGTCCAACTCTTTAGGACTGCAGTGTACTTATCATGGCTACTTCCAGCCGGATAATGTGCCATGTCACAAAGCTCAAATGGGTTTCTTGATCATGACAATGGGTTCACTTTACTCAAATGGCCTCCACTGTCACCAGACCTCAATCCAATAGAGCACCTTTGCGAGACTCGCATCATGGACGTGCAGACGACAAATCCGCAGCAACTTTGTGATGCTATCATGTCAATAAGGACCAAAATCCCTGAGGAATATTGAATCTACGCCATGAAGAATCACGACATTTCTGAAAGGAAATGGAGGTCCATTGCGGTACTAGCAAGGAGTACCTGATAAAGTGGCTGGTGAGTGTTCATGTCCTGCTACTGCTGGACTTTGTTACAAGCACAGTGTGTTGGGGAATTGTAATCTTCTGGTGCTGTATCAATGCGTAAGATGTGCTTCACGTGGAGATAATGTTCACCACTTCTGGACAAAAGAAACCCATCCATCCATGATCTAACCCGCTATATCCTAACTACAGGGTCACAGGGGTCTGCTGGAGCCAATCCCAGCCAACACAGGGCGCAAGGCAGGAAACAAACCCCAGGCAGGGCGCCAGCCCACCGCACGGACAAAAGAAACATTAAAATGAAAACAGAATTTACACAACATTCCTGGGGACTGTTCAGATAAAGGAGTGTAGATTCAGAAATGCCTCATAAAGATGCAACCAAGGTTTGGACTGATTCTTAGTTCTTGCAAATCCACATTTAAAGAAAACCAACAACATAAGTATACGTGTTTTTTAAATAAAATGCGACTTTGATTACCATCGACAGCAGAGTAAAGGATCAGATTTGCGTGCCTTCAACGTTTACATTTACATCTGTTGTTGTAAGTGGTGCGTATGCAAACTTTAACGTGAAAGTGCGCAGAATAAGAAGGCCTTCCGTTTGCGTTCAGCTTCATGTCAAATCCAGTATGACTAGGTCTTTACAGGACTGCTGCACTACAGGCCATATTTAATTAATAGTTAGTTAATAGTGGCTGCAAAGAAATTCCAAGTTTTAAAGCTTGCTAAGACTGTTGTAGTATTTCATGCTAAGCATACACAGAGATTTGTCTTTGATACAAAAACATCAACGTTTTCATCGCTGAAACACCTCCAAATGGAATAGAAATTATATACTGTAACACAAGTATGCTAATAACAATTAATATGGAGATGATGATTTTTTAATTGAGATTGACGGAAAGGCTACATTAGTAGTCTTTCATACAACACAGAACAAATGTGAAAAGTATGTAATTCTGAGCAATTATTTGCCTAGTTTACATCTGTAGATTAGCACCTCACTTGTAATGCTCTTCAGATTAAGCAGCTCATTTAATCAGTGGTCCTTACTGTTAGTGGTATTTTATTTTTTTTACTCTCTTAATATTTCATATGTGCAGGAACTAATTGTTTCACGAAAAACAAGTCAACAGAAATGTGCGTGTTTGATACGTCTAGAACATGTTTTGAGAACTGGTGTCCACAACGTGTTCATGAGTCTACTGAACTCTGAGGAGATTCATAACCTAAGAACAAATGGGCCAACTCTTTGGAAGTTTCGTGGACAACTTGCACTTGTTAGTCTTAAGAGGTGATTAGGTTATTGGTGAATTCTAACTCCTCAGCTTTGAGACTTTAAAGTTTCAAATGTTTAAAGCCTCTCCCAATACCCAGTACTGCTCAGAATTTCACAAAATATGGCATACGTAGACAGAAAAGAGTTCATCCCAAAGCTTCGGCTTTTCCAATTCTAACTGTACAGTACTCACAGCAGCCAAACTCTAATTACAAAGAAATAAAAATGGATTGTATGTTTGGGTGATTATTAAATTACCGTAATAGATTTGCGCTTAAAGGCGACTACAGTGAAAAGTAAACTTAAGTCGTACTGCACTTTTGGCAGATATGATGTTCCATTCACACCGTATACTGTACTGCGCTCACATTGTAACTATGGAGAACGTCAAGAGCAGGACACGTCAGATTCTTATAACAGAAATTGTAAGCGTGTGCCAAAGGAGACTTTTAAAGGTCCTGATCATATCTCACTCAATAAGGCTACCATACCAGCAGAGGTTTTCAGTGAAGCCCCTTTTTGATTATTATATAGGCTCTGATGAAAACCAGTATCTACAACAGTGTTCTTCAGCCTTTTCGCTGGAGTGGAACCCTGCATGAATGGTTACCTTGCTCACGACACCCTGTGCAGTTATCCACCAGTGTGGCCTATATCATTAGGACTTTTTCGGCGAACGCCGGTTGAAAAACACTGATCTACAATATACTGTAAGTATAAACAGCAGTGTTAGATTTATAACACAATATATATATATACAGTATATATATTTGCTGTATAGTATATAGTGTTTATAAATTAGATTCATCTTAATTCTGGATGTGTGATCTTTAAACACACGTTGACACGGCTCTCAAATTTAATGACCACTCGATCACCTGCATATTTTCTTATTTTTTTTCCTCAACCACCTTGATGTTTGCAATTCAAGAACTGTTCCTGGCTGTACACATTACATTATAAAAGCATTCCTTTTTAAGTTAAAATGGATATTCTGTTGATGTGCAAATCTAATGAATTACTATAGCAGATTGCCGGTATTAATTATTTAAGAATATTTTATAAATATTCAGGCATGTCTTGCATTTAATAATGAACGCTTTGCAGAAGGTTACTTCCTGTGAGTGCCCCAACGTGTCAGAAATTTCACTTTTAATCACAGCTGTGTGAAGCTCAACGTTTGAAATCTAAAAATATAATCCCAGTTTGCAGCCCAACTGCACTGCAGGACTGAAGTCTCTACCTGTATAATAGCAAGAAAAGGGGATGGCACACCATAGTTTAAGATACACTTATTGTCATTATGTTAATCAGAGAACAGAAAATTCTTCCATACGATGTTGCCTCTTTGACACACTTAATCCCTGGTCGACTCCAGCCATATGGTGCGTTGCATATTTATATAAGTTATTAGCACGCTGCAGTGAAGAAAATAGCACTTAACATAATCTGAAAGGATTCCACTCATGAACAACTGCAACATATCATTTAAAAGCCGATCTGAAATGCAAGCTAACACATCATGCGCTCTCACAAACCAGGACGAGTCCATCTTAAGTATTTGGTCACAACTCCTTCTGGAGCCTCCCTTGTGCCGTCCTCTGCCGCTGTACAACTAGGCTGTGCCTCGAGCCCTGATGGGACACTCATTCACTAGACTGAGAGTAGCAATACCTTCCACTTTAACTGAATCTCATCAAGACTTCGCAGCAAACGGGACGGCTTCATTTTTAGCACAGCAGCTTTTCAGTCAATGGCTTTGGCTCACACTTTTAAACTGCACACGAGCAGGACGAAGAAGTGAGGCCATTCTTTTTTATGCTATTTTTTGCCGCACATCCTTTTAAGGCCAACAAAGCCTTTTAATGTTGACGGCAGGACATCTTTCCTGTCGTGGCGAAACTTCATCCCAGAAGTCAGCTGAGAGAGTGAAACATGCGATCGCAGCACTGTACTTACTGAACCAGACATTCCAAGACGTTAAAAATCTTTAACAGACGCACATTAAATAAAGAAACCGAAACAGAAGCAGCAAATGGATGCACAGACAAAATGATAGTAGAAGTTCTTTTGAACCTTTATAACCGTGAAAGTCGCGACTCGAAGTCTTACATTACATAACAGTGGTAGGCACGGTTAGTAAGCAACACACGCGTTTTAGCAGCAATGGTGATGTCATTAAATGGAGACGAGAGCCCAGAGTGATGACTGCATATGGCCCTCAACTCTTCAAATAAATATAGTATTGCCCAGTTCAAGTATACCCAATGAAAAATGTCTTTAACAGTAGAAGTGGCATAGTCAATGCCAACTGGGGTTGTATTTTTAAATCTTTAATTATTTCATCATTGTGCGTGTCACAGTCCTGTCCTTGACTTTCTTAAACAGCTGCACGGCAAATGCTGATGATGTGGCAACTGTAAAATTCTTTTCAGAAAGTTTGATTCATTTTGTCTTTTTGTTTTTTCTTTCCACAAAAGATCCACTAATAATGCCACAAGCAATGCCACTGAATGATGGTGCCAACGTGTGAATTACTATTTCTCTTCTCCAGCATGCACTTGAACGTATTTAACTGAAAATCCAATCCAGCCACCATTATCGATGTTACTCTGTGTTGCTACACATATATGAACTGCTGTCTTTCTCTCCTACAGATGACTACACGATAATCTCACAATAACCAGTTGCACAGATTAGATCATGGACTATTCTGACTAATCTGAAAACTGCAGGCACTCCCATTATTTCAGTTAGCTAAAATAACACATTGTGGCGCACGGCAGGAGGATGGAAGGACCAGGAGAGGGACAGTAGCTCCCCCGGGACACAAGAGGGCAGCCGCCCTGGTTCGCATCGGTACCACGGGATCGGAGCTTAGAAGCTCAACCCTGCTGGGACCCGTGGCCACCGCCAGAGGGCGCCTGGATGGTTACGGAGCCATGGACTGCAGCACTTCTGCCACACCAGGAAGTGCTGCAGGTAAGGTCATCAGGGAGCACCTGGAGAACATGCAGGTGAACTATATCACTCCATTCAAGGAGCCGGAGTCGGGAGGTAGAGGACAGAGCTTTCTGGGGAAGCTGGCAGAGAAGAGTAGTAGAAGAAAGAAAAGAGAAGGAAGGAAAAGAAGGACTGTGAGCATTATTGAGGATCTGTGCATTGTGTGGTGCTGTGAAAGCTAATGTGTGTGAGAAAGTTAATGTGTGTGTTTTTGGGACTTCTGTATGTCCTCTGACTGCCTTGTAGTCGGGCTGACCTCCACAACATATAAACTCACCTGACACTGCAATGCAGCGTGCTTCACACAACCTCAAATTCAAACACACATTGGCGAGTGGTTTTAGCTGTCCTATCAAAATGAACACCAAGGAATCTTTGGAGAGAGCATGGACTTGCAGACTCTGGTGGGGGCTCTGACAGTGTCTTTGAATTAGGGAAGGACTGAATCAGAAAGAGCCTGGGCGTGAGCTGACATCCCACTCAGAAACATCCTCGGCTCCTCTTCACAAAAAGTCTTGAGCCAACACAGGCAAGCCAGCACCGAGTTTCACAGAAAAAAACAAGAGATGACGCATGATGGCACAGAGTGGAAGGATCAAGCTTAGGCACAAAGTACAGTGCTAGAAGATGGCGTACTCACAATGTTTACCCTGACACGCCATGTCTGAATATTTATGTAAAAGCATAACTTTGAAAGTCTTCTCTGTTTGAACAAAATGAAGAAACTGTATCACATCTGAGACTAAGCCCAAAGGACTGATGCAATGTGGGACTTGACTGTAGATGAACTGATGGCTTTCAGTGTTATTCACTATGTGCATGGAGTATATGGTGGGAAGAGACTGAATATGGAGAGCTACTGGCTAGAGAAGTTCAGGTTTGCCATGGCACAGAGCCGGTACCGGTAAATGATGATGTTTCTGTAGTTTTGACAACAAAGAAACAAGACATGGGCATCGGCAGAATGACAACTTTGCTGCTGTTGCAGACGCATGGCGTGCTTTTGCACGGAACTGCTTTCATTGTGGTTTATAAACCTGGGAAGAACACACCAGTGGATGAACACTTATTCCCGACAAGATGAAGATGCCCTTCCATCGAGTATATGGCAATCAAACGCAACATGTTTTGCATCAAATTCTGGAACGCTGCTGATGTGACTAGCAAGCACATGCTAAACACTTCAACATATTTGGGGAGAGATTCCACACAGCCATCAAGAGAACAAAATGTGAAAGACTGTGGTGATGCAACTAGATGAATCTTTCACTTCAAAGGGAGAAATTTTATTTACATCGTTTTTACTTGCAAACATGTTGATTGAAAAAAATGTAGCCTTCTGGGTAATGTGAACAAAATGAGACGACAGGTGCCACCGTCCACCAACGACAACACACAAAGAGAACTTTGGCAGTAATGACGACTACACTCACTACTATCCATACGTACAAGCCAAGAAAGAGTGTGTGCCTTCTAGGTGCCAAGCATCCCACTGCCAGCATCGGAACAGACAGAAAAAAGAAACCAGAAACAATTACACCAAGGTATGCAGCCCACTACTCCTTATTTTTATCTCAATTGCTCTCCTTGGAAGAAAAATAAAACAGAAACTCACATTTCTATATTTTACCACTTGAAAGGAATGAGCTGCAAGTGGCCTGTCAATGTGTTTTATCACCTGCTAGACTTGGCTGCGATCAACGCCCGTATTTTGTATTCAAAAATCCACAGGCAAGAAAGAAGACAGAAGGGAGTTTATTATGGTCTTGGCATGAGAGTTTCGCAATAACCACGTGAGGGCCACAGCGTTAAACCAGAAATGCGCTCACGTTACGGCCTCTGTTCCTGTCTGTCTTACTGCTGGCTGAACAGTACCAGGCTAGAAAATGCAATTGTAACAAAATGAAGGACAACTGTGGAAAGTGCCATTGTTTTGTGCCCGCAAGCTTCTCAAAGAAGTCACAAAGAATTTGTGTTGACTGCTGATCTTTTGTTATCAGCTAACTTGCCGGTTGCCATTTACAGATTTTTTTTTTGTTCAAATAAATCATAGAAAAATATGAGCTTACTTTCACGTCATGTTCAGAATACAACACAATCACTGCTAATCAGTCCCCTGACATTGTAACACTTCTCTTTTTACCAACTTAAAATGGTTTATGCCAAGCGTTAGCACATCTCCCAAAACGTTTCTTTTGATTGCAAAGGTATGCTGATATTACAACTGGAACTATAATGACGCTTTTGATAATTATCGGCAATCTAACGCTTTTGGGGATAGGGCAGTAGGGCTGCTTTTGTAGGACGCCAAGCTGATGGGCCATTAGTGGGAAGAAAAGGATTTAGAGACTACTTGGTGTACCCTTGGCAGTTTCAGCACTGAAAAAAATGAATTGTGGTTCAGGATTTAATTAGTACGTCTTCCTAATGAATTTTTTTGGAAAATACCAAAAAAGCCGCACAGAATTATAAGAGGGGACTAATATAAACTATGGAATTCAGCAGTTTGACTGTGAAAGGATGAAGTCAGCCCTGTGGCCTGCAATGCCTCCTGCTAACTCGATTATGACATACTTCAGCTGGCAGAAAATCGCAAAGTTGTATTAGAGAGAAATTTCATCTTAGTGATCTTGTTAAAATGAAATGATAAAAGCCTAGGCAAAGTAATAATGTGTTCAGTGCAGGCTGTGAAAACATCTTTCTTAACAGAATTAAAGCTCTTTTCTCTCTGTATGAACGGTAATTGTTTCTAATACTTAATTATTACTTTTTAATAGTTGATCTTTAATCCACTTTATTTCAGATAAACTAAACTGCAAAAAGAGTAAACAAATTATTAAAAGGAAGCGTATGCTTAAAATAGGTTTCTGTTACTGCTCATCACTAAAGAAATAATACATTTACTGTTTTCAAATCCTCATTTGAAGAGACAGATTAATATTGAGCCATTTAAATTCACAACATTTTCTGTAAAACTGCAAATTATATTCCATTTTTTGCTCTTTCTTTTGACTTTGTTGTTTCCCTCCTCTTAAGGCACATGTAAATTACCCCCAAAAAATGAAAGAAAGACATTTCTAATCTGTTTCTGTACAGGCACATTTTCAAAGAGTGTCTTAACCTGAAGGGGCTTCAAATAATATCCACATCCGAAATTAGGAGTGACTTGACAAAAAGATCAAAAACAAGAAGATCCTAAATGCATCTGCAAATGCCAACAGTAATTTTAATATTTTAAAGCCTCATTTTTCCTTTTAAGCTTACTTTCACGTCATGTTCAGAATACAACACAATCACTGCTAATCAGTCTCCTGACATTGTAAGACACTCAGACAATGCCGCAATGTTTCTCTTTTTATCAACTTTCTTTACAAAGACAAAGAAAGTTACCTACAAGCTTTCTGTAAGCTGTGCTTGATCTCAAAAAAATCAACATCAATACAATTTCCCAGGGAGGAAGATGTAACTACACTTCAAGCTTAATCATCTGTTATACTAATTACGGTCCACATCGGCGGCCCTGCTTCAAGGCTCCATCTTTACATAAAGACAAGTAACTTGGTCTGGTTTCGTCTTAACCACACAATTGGGGGTTATTACTCCACGTCAAAAGCAATAGAGTTTCTAGAGAGCCACAAAATGAACATTGTTGATGCTCATGTGTCTAGAAGAGACTGGGTTACTAACCAGTTTTAAAATGAATTTAACGTGAGTCACTCCAAGGTATAACAGACTGCACACCAGCCTTGATCACTGGCAATCTACAGAAAGGAGCCATCCATGAGTTGACCAAAAGATCCTTCCAAAATTCCATCTCAACATAAAGGTTGACACCAAAGTACCTAAAGGCATCTCTTGCTGCATTCAAAGTTAAGGTGTACAATAAAAAGACACTGGTGAAGATGGGAGCTCATATACCGTCAGTATAAAAAAATGTCGATATACTTTGAACAGATGTGTGAAAGTTGGGGTGACTGTGCTGCCTTACAAATTTTCTCAGCGCTCCTGTATGGCTGTAAGCCTTGGACTCCCTACCACAAGCAAATCCACAAGCTAGTAGTGCTCCACATCCACTGCCTCAAGAAGATGCTGAGCATAACATGGGACGATGGGTATCCATACACTAAAATTCTGGGACTCATCAACCAGCACGGAGGCCATGCTGCTCATCTGTGTCTTCTGCTGGACCTGACACGTCAACCGCAAGGATGAGTCTTGGCTTCCCTGGATGGTCCTGTATGGCAAACTCATCTAAGGATCCTGAGCTTAGGGTGGCCTGCAGACATGCTGGAAGGAGTACTTGAAGTGATCTCTCGGGGCCTGCTCCACTACCAATAAGGAGCTTGAGTCACTTGGTGTGGTTCGCACTCTTTGAAGACAGGCTGCAACCGAAGGAGTTTGTCACTTCGAGCAACAACACACCCATCAGCAACAGGAGAAGAAGAGAGTGGCAAGACATTACCATCGATGCCAAACCACTGTGTCTGGGGGCTGTGTCTGTGTCTACCCAACGTCCCCCTGGGTCTGCCTTTCCTGAATTAGGTTGGCTCTCCCACTGGCATACACACAGGAGGAGGAGTGACAGATGGACAGATCGATGGATGGACAGACATGGCTTACAAGTTTCATATCACAAACCACAAGCTTGCTTTAAACCAAAGGTCCTCATAACCAACTATAAAACAGGTCTTCCAAAAAGATACTGATACAACATATTTAAGAAAATTCACCAACAGAATAGCTCAAATAAATGGGGAATCGTGGAATTATGGGATGTTCTAGTAATAGGTGAAATCTAGATGCTACTAAAAGGTAGTAAAAGGAAGGACTGGTTTTCCATACATGAACGGCAAAGCCTCACAAAGTCAGCAGTTCTTTGAAAAGGATTTCTGCAGGCTGTTAAAAAAACGAAGGGACAACGCTTACTTCTTTCACTCCAGGAAACTGTGACTAGTTGATTGTGTCTGATAAATACTTGCAAAGTGCAATATTGTTTTTTAAGGCCAGTTACCCTCAAACTACAGATACTGAACCCTTCTTTATGGGGTAAACTTAATTTCCTACAGCGTGGGAGACAAAAATCTGACAAGCTAAAGTCAACCAATAAGTGCAATAAATCTGCGTCTTGAAAACGTCAGTGAAGACTGATTTACTTCAAAGTATAAGCACCTCACCCTAATCCTTGTGTTACAACCTGTCAAATATCACCCTGCATTTTGTGCACTACTAAATGTGAACTGAATGATGGCACTCTTCGTGTTCACACCTGGCTTCCTAAGTTCTTTATAGTTGCATTGAGCGGGTTGCGATATTCTCTGTAAATGCTGGCGTGGACGCAGCGAGCAGGAGTCATACGCTTTGATTTAATTGCATATTGTGATTATTTTAGGCTGGTTAGTTTCTTTCAGGCAAATAAATGAAAATGTATTTCTTCATGGTTTATAAGGCTGCTTTTGCTAAAATGATGATGTAGGCTACCTGTTTGGCTGATGACTCAAGTACAGATCCGTCTTTGTAAGATGCCTGTAGCAACGTATGAACTTAAACTCATCCGCTATGAACTTTACCAGTCATATGTGACATTGCTGTTGTGCTGCTCCATGACGGAGAGGACACATCCTTCCAACTTTTGGATTGAATACAGCATTAAGAAGCTCAAGTTTGCCGAAAATTTAGGATATAAGACGAATGCAATAAAAAGAAGAATCATTACTTGAAATATAAAACAATAAAATTCCCTTTTCTTAATTAGAAAATGAATTATGACAATTTTAACACAGGGAAATTCTGTCACTTTCTCTACAGCACATTCTCTACGAGATCAAAATAACTGCTAAATCC